>NW_027488878.1:0-249436 GCF_050948215.1 Halictus rubicundus
GGATAGGATACGATAGAGGATAGGATAGGATAGAGAATAGGATATAGGATTGGATAGGATGGCGGATAGGATAGGATAGAGGATAGGATAGGATAGAGGATAGGATATGATAGAGGATAGGATAGGATAGAGGATAGGATACGATAGAGGATAGGATAGGATAGCGGATCGGATATGTTAGAAGATTGGATAGGACAGAGGATAGGATAGGATAGAGGATAGGATAGGATAGAGGATAGGATAGGATAGAGGATAGGATACGATAGAGGATTGGATAGGATAGAGGATAGGGTAGGATAGAGATAGGATAGGATAGAGGATAGGATAGGATAGAGGATAGGATAGGTTGAGGATAGGATAGGCTGGAGGATAGGATAGGATAGCGGATAGGATATTTAGAGGATAGGATAGGATAGAGGATAGGATAGGATAGAGGATAGGATAGGATAGAGGATAGGATAGGATAGAGGATAGGATAGGATAGAGGATACGATACGATAGAGGATAGGATAGGATAGAGGATAGGATAGGATAAACGATAGAATAGGATAGATGATAGATAGGATAGAGGATAGGATAGGATAGAGGATAGGATAGGATAGAGGATAGGATAGGATAGAGGATAGGATAGGATAGTGGATTGGATAGGATAGAAGATAGGATACGATAGAGGATAGGATAGGATAGAGAATAGGATAGGATAGAGGATAGGATAGGATAGAGAATAGGATAGGATAGAGGATAGGATAGGATAGAGGATAGGATAGGATTGAGGGTACGATAGGATAGTGGATAGGGTAGGATAGAGGATAGGATAGGATAGAGGATATGATAGGATAGAGGATAGGTTAGGATAGAGGATAGGATAGGATAGAGAATAGGATATAGGATTGGATAGGATAGAGGATAGAATCGGATAGAGGATAAGATAGGATAGAGGATAGGATAGGATAGAGGATAGGATACGATAGAGGATAGGATAGGATAGCGGATCGGATATGTTAGAAGATAGGATAGGACAGAGGATAGGATAGGATAGAGGATAGGATAGGATAGAGGATAGGATAGGATAGAGGATAGGATACGATAGAGGATAGGATAGGATAGAGAATAGGATATAGGATTGGATAGGATAGCGGATAGGATAGGATAGAGGATAGGATAGGATAGAGGATAGGATATGATAGAGGATAGGATAGGATAGAGGATAGGATAGGATAGAGGATAGGATAGGATAGAGAATAGGATAGGATAGACGATAGGATAGGATGGAGGATTGGTTAGGATAGACGATAGCATACGATAGAGGATAGGATAGGGTGGAGAATAGGATAGGATGGAGGATTGGGTAGGATAGAGGATAGGATACGGTAGAGGATAGGATAGGATAGCGAACACGATAGAGGATTGGATAGGATAGAGGATAGGATAGGATAGAGGATATGATAGGATAGAGGATAGGATAGGATAGAGGATAGGATAGAATAGTGGATAGGATAGGATAGAGGATAGGATAGAGGATAGGATAGAGGATAGGATAGAGGATAGGATAGGATAGAGGATAGGATACGATAGAGGATAGGATAGGATAGAGGATAGGAAAGGATAAACGATAGGATAGGATAGAGGATAGGATAGGATAGAGGATAGGATATGATAGAGGATAGGATAGGATAGAGAATAGGATAGGATAGAGGATAGGATAGGATAGAGAATAGGATAGGATGAGGATAGGATAGGATAGAGGATAGGATAGGATTGAGGGTAAGATAGGATAGTGGATAGGTAGGATAGAGGATTTATAGGATAGAGGATAGATAGGATAGAGGATTAGGATTGATGGATGATAGGATAGGATAGGATAGGATAGAGATAGGATAGGATAGGAGTGGATTAGGATAGGATAGAGAGGATAGATTGATAGGATAGAGGATAGGATAGGATAGAGATAGGATAGGATAGGATAGGATAGGATAGAGGATAGAGGATAGGAGATAGAGATAGGATAGGATAGAGGATAGGATGGATAGATAGAGGATATAGGATAGGATAGGATAGAGGATAGGATAGGGATAGGATAGAGAGATAGGATAGGATAGAGGATAGGATAGGATAGAGGATAGGATAGGATAGAGGATAGATGATAGAGGATAGGATAGGATAGGGATAGGATAGGATAGGATAGGATAGGATAGGATAGAGGATAGGATAGATAGAGGATAGGATGAGAGAGATAGGATAGAGGATAGGATAGAGGATAGGATAGGATAGAGAGGATTAGGATAGAGGATAGAGGATAGGATAGAGGATAGGATAGGATAGAGGATAGGATAGAGGATTGTAGGATAGGATAGGATGGATAGGATAGGATAGGATAGAGGATAGGATATAGAGGATAGGATAGGAGAGGATAGGATAGGATAGAGGATAGGATAGGATAGGATAGGAGAGGATAGGGATAGGATAGGGATAGGATAGGATTAGGAGGATAGGATAGGATAGGATAGAGGATAGGATGATAGGATTGGATAGGATAGAGGATAGGATAGGATAGAGGATAGGATAGGATAGAGGATGAGGATAGGATAGAGGATAGGATAGGATAGAGGATATGATAGGAGAGTAGAGGATAGGATAGGATAGTGGATATGAGATAGGAGATAGGATAGATAGGAGAGAGGATAGGAGGATAGGATAGGATAGGATAGTGATAGGATAGAGGATTGGATAGGATAGGATAGATAGGATAGAGGATAGGATAGGATAGAGGATAGGATATGATAGAGGATAGGATAGGATAGAGGATAGGATAGGATAGAGGATAGGATAGGATAGGATTAGGATAGGATAGGATAGATAGGATAGGAGGATAGAGGATAGGAGGATAGAGGATAGGATAGGATAGGTAGGTTAGGATAGGATAGAGGATAGGATAGGATAGAGGATAGGATAGGATAGAGGATAGGATAGGTATAGAGGATAGGATAGGATAGAGGATAGGATAGGATAGAGGATAGGATAGGATAGAGAGGATAGGATAGGAGTGGATAGGATAGGATTTCACTCTTCACTTCACTTCACTGCTTCACTCTCTTCACTGATTGGACTAGGATACGTAGGACGTCACTCTATTCACTTCTGACTTGATAGGATTAGGAACTAGGATAGTTCAACATCGTTCACGCACTTGCTACTGCAGCTTCAGGATTCACTTGACTCTTCACTCGGCACGTCTGTCACGTTCACTTCACTCTTCACTTCACTGTCACTCTTCACTTCACTTCACTCTTCACTTCACTTCACTCTTCACTGTCACTTCACGCGTCTACGCTCACTCTTCACTTCACTTCACTCTCACTTCACTACTTCACTTCACTTCAGAGGTTTCACTTCTCACTTCACTCTGCACGGCACATCACTCTTCACTTCACTTCACTCTTCACTGTCACCTCACTCTTCACGTCACTTCACTCTTCACTTCACAGTAACTCTCCTCTCTTCACTCTCACACTTCAATTCACTTCGCTTCACTTCACTTCACTCTTCACTTCACTTCACTCTTCACTTCACATCACTCTTCACGTGCACTTCACTCTCACTTCTCGTCACTCTTCACTTCACTGTCACTTTCACTGTCACTTCGTCACTCTTCACTTCACGTTCACCTCTGTCACTTCACTTCACTCTTCACTGCACTTCACTCTTCACTTCACTTCACTCTTCACTTCACTTCAGCTCTTCACTTCACTTCACCTTCACTTGCACCTTCACTCTTCACTTCACTTCACTTCACTTCAATTCACTTCACTCTTCACGTCACTTCACTCTTCACTTCACTTCACTCTCACTTCACTGCAATCACTTCACTCTTCACTCTCACTCTTCACTTCACGTCACTCTCACTTCACATACTCTTCACTTCACTTCACTCTCACTTACTCACTTCACGTTCACTTCACTCTTCACTTCACTTCACTCTTCACTTCACTTAATCTTCACTTCACTTCATTCTTCACGTCACTTCACTCTTCACTTCACTAACTCTTCACTTCACTTCACTTCTTCACTTCACTTCACTCTTCACTGCACTGCACTCTTCACTCACTTCACTCTTCACTTCACGTCACTCTGTCACTTCACTTCACGTCTTCACTTCACCTCACTCTTCACTTCACTTCACTCTTCACTTCCCTTCACCCCTCACTCCACGTCACTCTTCACTTCACTTCACTCTTCACTTCACTTCACTCTTCACTTCACTTCACTCTTCACTTCACTTCACTCTTCACTTCACTTCACTATGCAATTCACTTCACCTTCACTTCACCTCACTCGTTCACTTCACTTCACTCGCCACGTCACTTCACTCTTCACTTCACTTCACTCTTCACTTCACTTCACTCTTCACTTCACTTCACTCTGCCACTTGCACACTTCAATTCACTTCACTCTTCACTTCACTTCACTCTTCACTTCACTTCACTCTTCACTGCACATCACTCGTCACTTCACTTCACTCTTCACTTCACCTCACTCTTCACTTCACTTCACTCTTCACTTCACACAACTCTTCACTTCACGTCACTCTTCACTTCACTTCACTCTTCACTTCACTTCACTCTCACTGCACGTCACTCTTCACTGCACTGCACTCGTTCACTTCACTTAATCTTCACTTCACGTTCACTCTTCACTTCACTTCACGTCTTCACTTCACATAACTCTTCACTTCACTTCACGCTTCACTTCACGTCACTCTTCACTTCACTTCACTCTTCACTTCACTTCACTCTCACGTCACTTCACTCTTCACTTCACTTCATTCTTTCAATTAACTTCACGCTCACTCTCACCTCACTCTTCACTTCACTTCACGTCTCCACTTCACTTCATTCTTCAATTTACTCACTCGTTCACTGTCACCTTACTCTTCACTTCACCTCACTCGTCACCTCACTCTTCAATTCACTTCACTCTTCACTGTCACTTCACTCTTCACTTCACTTCACTCTTCACTTCACTTCACTCTGCACTTCACTTCACTCTTCACTTCACTTCACTCTTCACTTCACTTCACTTCACTCTCACTTCACTTCAATCTTTACCTCACTCACGATTCACTTCACTTCACGCTTCACTTCACTTCACTCTTCACTTCACTTCACTCTTCACTTCACACTTCAATTCACTTCACTCTTCACTCGCAATTCACTCTTCACCTCACTTCACTTCTTCACTTCACATCTCTCTTCACGTCACCGTCACTTCACTCTTCACTTCACTTCACTCTCACTTCACTTCACTCTTCACTTCACTTCACTCTCCACTTCACTTCACTCTTCACTTCACTGTCACTCTCACTTCACTTCAATCTGTACCTCACTTCACTATTCACGTCACTTCACTCTTCACTTCACTTCACTCTTCACTTCACTTCACTCTTCACTTCACTTCACTCTTCACTTCACTCCACTTTACTTCACTTCACTCTTCACTTCACTCGTTCACTTCACTCTTCACTTCACTCTTCACTTCACTTCACTCTTCACGTCACCTGCACTCTTCACTTCACTTCACTCTTCACTTCCCTTCACCCCTCACTTCACTTCACTCTTCACTTCACTTCACTCTTCACGTCACATCACTCTTCACTTCACTTCACTCTTTCACTTCACTTCACTCTTCACTTCACTTCACTCTTCACTTCACCTCACTCTTCACTTCACTTCACTCTCCACTTCACACTTCAATTCACTTCACTCTTCACTTCACGTCACTCTTCACTTCACTTCACTCTTCACTTCACATCACTCTTCACTTCACTTCACTCTCACTTCACCTTCACTCTTCACTTCACTTCACTTCTTCACTTCACTTAACTCCTCACTTCACTCCCTCTTCACTTCACTTCACTCTTCACTTCACTTCACTCTTCACTTTCACTTCACTCTTCACTTCACTTCACTGCTCACTTCACTTCACTCTTCACTTCACTTCACTCTTCACTTCACTTAATCTTCACTTCACTTCACTCTTCACGTCACTTCACTCTTCACTTCACATAACTCTTCACGTCACTTCACTCTTCACTTCACTGCACTCTTCACTTCACTTCACTCTGCACTTCACTTCACTCTCCACTTCACTTCACTCTTCACTTCACTTCATTCTTCAATTAACTTCACTCCGCACTCACCTCACTCTTCACTTCACTTTCATCTCCACTTCACGTCATTCTTCAATTTCACTCTTCACTTCACCTTACTCTTCACTTCACGCACTCCCCCTCACGCTTCAATTCACTTCACTCTTCACTTCACTTCACTCTACACTTCACTTGCACTCTTCACTTGCACTTCACTCTTCACTTCACTTCACTCTCCACTTCACTTCACTCTCAGCTCACTTCACTTCACTTCTTCACTTCACTTCAATCTGTACCTCACTTCACTCTGTCACTTCACTTCACTCTTCACTTCACTTCACTCGTCACTTCACTTCACTCTTCACTTCTCACTTCATGCACTTCAGCTCGTCACTTCACACTTCAAGTTCACTTCACTCTTCACTCCAATTGCACTCTCACCTCACTTCACTCGTCACTGTCACATCACTCTTCTCACTTCACTGCACTTCACTCTTCACTTCACTTCACTCTTCACGTCACTTCACTCTTCACTTCACTTCACTCTCCACTGTCACTTCACTCTTCACTTCACTCACTCTGCACTTCACTTCAATCTTACCTCACTTCACTATTCACTTCACTTCACTCTTCACTTCACTTCACTCGTCACATCACTTCACTCTTCACTTCACTTCACTCTTCACTTCACTCACTTTCACTTCACTTCACTCTCACTTCACTCTTCACTTCACTCTTCACTTCACTCTTCACTTCACTTCACTCTTCCCTTCACTTCACTATTCACTTCACTTCACTCTTCACTTCACTTCACTCTTCACTTCACTTCACTCTTCACTCCACTTCACTCTTCACTGCACTTCACTCTCACTTCACTTCACTCTTCACTTCACTTCACTCTCACTTCACTTCACTCTCCACTTCACTCTTCACTTCACTTCACTTTCACTTCACTTCACTCTTCACTGCACTTGTACGCTTCACTTCACTTCACTGTCTCACCACTTACCTTCACTTCACTTCACTCTTCACTTCACTTCACTCTTCACTTCACTTCACTCTTCACTCCACATCACTCTTCACGTCACTTCACGTCTTCACTTCACTTCACTATTCACTTCACCTCACTCTCACTTCACTTCACTATTCACGTCACTTCACTCTTCACTTCACTTCACTCTTCACTTCACATCACCCTTCACTTCACTTCACTCTCCACTTCACTTCACTCTTCACTTCACTTTACCTCTTCACTTCACTTCACTCTCCACTTCACTTCACTTCACTCTTCACGTCTCTTCACTCTTCACTTCACTGTAACACTTCACTTCACTCTTCACTTCACTTCATTCTCCACTCACACTTCAATTCACTTCACTCTCCACTGTCACACTTCAATTCACTTCACTCTTCACTCCACTTCACTCTTGCACTTCACTTCACTCTTCACTCCACATCACGCTTCACTTCTCTTCACTCTTCACTTCACTTCACTCTTCACTCCACTTCACTCTTCACTTCACTTCACTCTCCACTTCACTTCACTCTTCACTTCACTTCACTCTTCACTTCACTTCACTCTCCACTTCACTCTTCACTTCACTTCACTCTTCACTTCACTTCACTCTTCACTCTCGTTACTCTTCACTTCACTTCACTCTTCACCACACCTTACTCTTCACTTCACTTCACTCTTCACTTCACTTCACTCTTCACTTCACTCTTCACTCCACTTCACTCTTCACTTCACTTCACTCTGCACTTCACTTCACTCTTCACTTCACGTCACTCTCCACTGGCACTTCACTCTTCACTTCACTTCACGTCACTCTTCACTTCACTTCAAGCTTGACCTCACTTCACTATTCACGTCACTTCACTCTTCACTTCACTTCACTCTTCACATCACTTCACTCTTCACTTCACACTTCAATTCACTTCACTCTTCACTCCAATTCACTCTTCACCTCACTTCACTGCTTCACTTCACATCACTCTTCACTGCACTTCACTTCACTCTGCACTTCACTTCACTCTTCACTTCACTTCACTCTTCACTTCACTTCACTCTCCACTTCACTTCACTCTTCACTTCACTTCACTACTCACTTCACTTCAATCTTTACCTCACTTCACTATTCACTTCACTGTCACTCTTCACTTCACTTCACTCTTCACATCACTTCACTCTTCACTTCACTTCACTCTTCACTTCACTCCACTATTCACTTCACTTCACTCTTCACTTCACTCTTCACTTCACTCGTCACTTCACTCTTCACTTCACTTCACTCTTCCCTTCACTTCAACTATTCACTTCACTTCACTCTTCACTTCACTTCACTCTTCACTTCACTTCACTCTTCACTCCACTTCACTCTTCACTTCACTTCACTCTCCACTTCACTTCACTCTTCACTTCACTTCACTCTTCACTTCACTTCACTCTCCACTTCACTCTTCACTTCACTTCACTCTTCACTTCACTTCACTCTTCACTTCACGTTACTCTTCACTGCACTGCACTCTTCACCACACCTTACTCTTCACTTCACTTCACTGCTTCACTTCACTTCACTCTTCACTTCACTTCACTCTTCACTCCACATCACTCTGCACTTCACTTCACTCTTCACTTCACTTCACTATGCACGTCACCTCACTCTGCACTTCACTTCACTATTCACTTCACTTCACTCTTCACTTCACTTCACTCTTCACTTCACATCACCCTGCACTTCACTTCACGCTCCACTTCACTTCACTCTTCACTTCACTGTACTCTTCACTTCACTTCACTCTCCACTTCACTTCACTTCACTCTTCACTTCACTTCACTCTTCACTTCACTTAACACTTCACTTCACTCGTCACTTCACTGTCATTCTCCACTTCACACTTCAATTCACTTCACTCTCCACTTCACACTTCAATTCACTTCACTCTTCACTCCACTTCACTCTTCACTTCACTTCAGCTCTTCACTCCACATCACTCTTCACTTCTCTTCACTCTTCACTTCACGTCACTCTTCACTCCACTTCACTCTTCACTTCACTCCACTCTCCACTTCACTTCACTCTTCACTTCACTTCACTCGTCACTTCACTTCACTCTCCACTTCACTCTTCACTTCACTTCACTCTTCACTTCACTTCACTCTTCACTTCACTTCACTCTTCACTTCACTTTACTCTTCACTTCACTTCACTCTTCACCACACCTACTCTTCACTTCACTTCACTCTTAAAAACTTCACTTCACTTCACTTCACTCTTCACTCCACATTCACTCTTCACTTCACTTCACTCTTCACTTCACTTCACTCTTCACTTCACCTCACTCTTCACTTCACTTCACTATTCACTTCACTTCACTCTCACTTCACTTCACTCTTCACTTCACTTCACCTTCACTGTCACTTCACTCTCACTTCACTTCACCTTCACTTGCACTTACTCTGCACTTCACTTCACTCTCCACTTCACTTCACTTCACTCTTCACTTCACTTCACTCTTCACTTCACTTAACACTTCACTTCACTCTTCACTTCACTTCACTCTTCACTTCACATCACTCTTCACTCACACTTCAATTCACTTCCCTCTTCACTCCACTTCACTCTTCACTTCACTTCACTCTTCACTTCACTTCACTCTTCACTTCACTTCACTCTCCACTTCACACTTCAATTCACTTCACTCTTCACTCCACTTCACTCTTCACTTCACATCACTCTTCACTTCACTTCACTCTTCACTTCACCTCACTCTTCACTTCACTCCACTCTTCACTGTCACATTAACTCCTCACTTCACTTCCCTCTTCACTTCACTTCACTCTGCACTTCACTTCACTCTGCACTTCACTTCACTCTTCACTTCCCCTCACTCTTCACTTCACTTCACTCTCCACTTCACACTTCAATTCACTTCACTCTTCACTTCGTCTCTTCACTTCACTTCACTCTTCACTTCACTCACTCTGTCACTTCACTTCACTCTTCACTTCACTTCACTCTTCACTTCACCTCACTCTTCACTTCACTTCACTCTTCACTTCACACAACTCTTCACTTCACTTCACTCTTCACTTCACTTCACTCTTCACTTCTTCACTCTGCACTTCACTGTCACTCTTCACGTCACTTCACGATTCACGTCACTTCACTCTTCACTTCACTTCACTCTTCACCTCACACTTCAATTCACTTCACTCTTCACTTCACCTCACTCTTCACTTCACTTCACTCTCCACTTCACACTTCAATTCACTTGCACTCTTCACTCCACTTCACTCTTCACTGCACTGTCACCACACACACCCCCCCCCCCCCCTTCTTCGTGTCCCCGCTCTCGCAACACCACACCACGACCACATCCACAACACACCACACCACCCCACCACACACACTCACACTCCACACCACACCACACACGACACCACACCACACACCACACCACTCCACACACTACACCACACACCACACCACACCTCACCACACCTCACCCCACTCCACACCACCACTCACCACACCTCACCCACACACCACTCCACTCCACACCACACCACTCCACTCTCCACACCTCACCACACACCTCTCCGCTCCGCTCATCCACTCCTATCCACTATCGAACCTCCTCATCCTCTACTCCTAACCTCACCCACACTCACACCTCCTCTCCACTCCTATCCTCTATCCTATCCTATCCGCTATCCTATCCACACCTACAATCCTATTCTCTATCCTATCCTATCCTCTATCGTGTCCTATCCTCTATCCTATCCTATCCTCTAACCTATCCTATCCTCTATCCTAACCTATCCTCTGTCCTATCCTATCTTCTAACATATCCGATCCGCTATGCTATCCTATCCTCTATCGTATCCTATCCTCTATCCTATCCTATCCTCTATCATATCCTATCCTCTATCCTATTCTATCCTCTATCCTATCCAATCCTATATCCTATTCTCTATCCTATCCTATCCTCTATCCTATCCTATCCTCTATCCTATCCTATCCTCTATCCTATTCTATCCTCTGTCCTAGCCAATCCTATATCCTATCCTCTATCATATCCTATCCTCTATCCTATCCTATCCTCTATCCTATCCTATAACCTATCCTATCCTCTATCCTATCCTATCCTCTATCCTATCCTATCCTATTCTCTATCCTATCCTATCCTCTACCCTATCCTATCCTCTATCCTATCCTATTCTCTATCCTATCCTATCCTGTATCATATCCTATCCTCTATCCTATCCTATCCTCTATCCTATCCTATCCACTATCCTATCCTATCCTCTATCTTATCCTATCCTCTATCCTATCCTATCCTCTATCCTATCCTATCCTCTATCATATGCTATCCTCTATCCTATCCTATCCTCTATCCTATCAAAACCTCTATCCTATCCTATCCTCTACCGTATATTATCCTCTATCCTATCCTATCCTCTACCCTATCCTATCCTCTATCCTATCCTATCCTCTATCCTATCCTATCCTCTATCCTATCCTATCCTCTATCCTATTCTCTATCCTATCCTATCCTCTATCCTATCCTATCCTCTATCCTATCCTATTCTCTATTCTATCCTATCCTCTATCCTATTCTATCCTCTATCCTATCCTATCCTCTATCCTCTCCTATCCTCTATCATATGCTATCCTCTATCCTATCCTATCCTCTATCCTATTCTATCCTCTATCCTATCCAATCCTATATCCTATTCTCTATCCTATCCAATCCTATATCCTATTCTCCATCCTATCCTATCCTCTATCCTATCCTATAACCTATCCTATCCTCTATCCTATCCTATCCTCTATCCTATCCTATCCTATTCTCTATCCTATCCTATCCTCTACCCTATCCTATCCTCTATCCTATCCTATTCTCTATCCTATCCTATCCTGTATCATATCCTATCCTCTATCCTATCCTATCCTCTATCCTATCCTATCCACTATCCTATCCTATCCTCTATCTTATCCTATCCACTATCCTATCCTATCCTCTATCCTATCCTATCCTCTATCATATGCTATCCTCTATCCTATCCTATCCTCTATCCTATCCTATCCTCTATCCTATCCTATCCTCTACCGTATATTATCCTCTATCCTATCCTATCCTCTACCCTATCCTATCCTCTATCCTATCCTATCCTCTATCCTATCCTATCCTCTATCCTATTCTCTATCCTATCCTATCCTCTATCCTATCCTATCCTCTATCCTATCCTATTCTCTATCCTATCCTATCCTCTATCCTATTCTATCCTCTATCCTATCCTATCCTCTATCCTATCCTATCCTCTATCCTATCCTATCCACTATCCTATCCTTTCCTCTATCCTATCCTATCCTCTATCCTATCCTCTATCCTATCCTCTATCCTATCCTCTATCCTATCCTATCCACTATTCTATCCTATCCTCTATCCTATCCTATCCTCTATCCTATCATATCCTCTATCCTATCCTATCCTCTATCCTATCCTATCCACTATCCTATCGTACCCTCAATCCTATCCTATCTACTATCCTATCCTATCCTCTATCCTATCCTATTCTCTATCCTATCCTATCCTCTATCCTATCCTATCCTCTATCCTATCCTATCCTCTATCCTATCCTATCCTATCCTCTATCATATCCTATCCTCTATCCTATCTTATCCTCTATCCAATTCTATCCTCTATCCTATCCAATCCTATATCCTATCCTCTATCCTATCATATCCTCTATCCTATCCTATCCTCTATCCTATCCTATCCACTATCCTATCGTACCCTCAATCCTATCCTATCCTCTATCCTATCCTATCCTATCCTCTATCCTATCCTATTCTCTATCCTATCCTATCCTCTATCCTATCCTATCCTCTATCCTATCCTATCCTCTATCATATGCTATCCTCTATCCTATCCTATCCTCTATCCTATCCTATCCTCTATCCTATCCTATCCTCTACCGTATATTATCCTCTATCCTATCCTATCCTCTACCCTATCCTATCCTCTATCCTATCCTATCCTCTATCCTATCCTATCCTCTATCCTATTCTCTATCCTATCCTATCCTCTATCCTATCCTATCCTCTATCCTATCCTATTCTCTATCCTATCCTATCCTCTATCCTATTCTATCCTCTATCCTATCCTATCCTCTATCCTCTCCTATCCTCTATCATATGCTATCCTCTATCCTATCCTATCCTCTATCCTATTCTATCCTCTATCCTATCCAATCCTATATCCTATTCTCTATCCTATCCAATCCTATATCCTATTCTCCATCCTATCCTATCCTCTATCCTATCCTATAACCTATCCTATCCTCTATCCTATCCTATCCTCTATCCTATCCTATCCTATTCTCTATCCTATCCTATCCTCTACCCTATCCTATCCTCTATCCTATCCTATTCTCTATCCTATCCTATCCTGTATCATATCCTATCCTCTATCCTATCCTATCCTCTATCCTATCCTATCCACTATCCTATCCTATCCTCTATCTTATCCTATCCACTATCCTATCCTATCCTCTATCCTATCCTATCCTCTATCATATGCTATCCTCTATCCTATCCTATCCTCTATCCTATCCTATCCTCTATCCTATCCTATCCTCTACCGTATATTATCCTCTATCCTATCCTATCCTCTACCCTATCCTATCCTCTATCCTATCCTATCCTCTATCCTATCCTATCCTCTATCCTATTCTCTATCCTATCCTATCCTCTATCCTATCCTATCCTCTATCCTATCCTATTCTCTATCCTATCCTATCCTCTATCCTATTCTATCCTCTATCCTATCCTATCCTCTATCCTATCCTATCCTCTATCCTATCCTATCCACTATCCTATCCTTTCCTCTATCCTATCCTATCCTCTATCCTATCCTCTATCCTATCCTCTATCCTATCCTCTATCCTATCCTATCCACTATTCTATCCTATCCTCTATCCTATCCTATCCTCTATCCTATCATATCCTCTATCCTATCCTATCCTCTATCCTATCCTATCCACTATCCTATCGTACCCTCAATCCTATCCTATCTACTATCCTATCCTATCCTCTATCCTATCCTATTCTCTATCCTATCCTATCCTCTATCCTATCCTATCCTCTATCCTATCCTATCCTCTATCCTATCCTATCCTATCCTCTATCATATCCTATCCTCTATCCTATCTTATCCTCTATCCAATTCTATCCTCTATCCTATCCAATCCTATATCCTATCCTCTATCCTATCCAATCCTATATCCTATCCTCTATCCTATCATATCCTCTATCCTATCCTATCCTCTATCCTATCCTATCCACTATCCTATCGTACCCTCAATCCTATCCTATCCTCTATCCTATCCTATCCTATCCTCTATCCTATCCTATTCTCTATCCTATCCTATCCTCTATCCTATCCTATCCTCTATCCTATCCTATACTCTATCCTATCCTATCCTCTATCCTATCCAATCCTCTATCGTGTTCGCTATCCTATCCTATCCTCTACCGTATCCTATCCTCTATCCTACCCAATCCTCCATCCTATCCTATTCTCCACCCTATCCTATCCTCTATCGTATGCTATCGTCTATCCTAACCAATCCTCCATCCTATCCTATCCTCTATCCTATCCTATTCTCTATCCTATCCTATCCTCTATCCTATCCTATCCTCTATCCTATCCTATCCTCTATCCTATCCTATCCTCTAACATATCCTATCCGCTATCCTATCCTATCCTCTATCCTATCCTATCCTCAACCTATCCTATCCTCTATCCTATCCTATCCTCTATCCTATCCTATCTCTATCCTATCCTATCCTCTATCCTATCCTATCCTCTATCCTATCCTATCCTCTATCCTATCCTATCCTCTGTCCTATCCTATCTTCTAACATATCCGATCCGCTATCCTATCCTATCCTCTATCGTATCCTATCCTCTATCCTATCCTATCCTCTATCATATCCTATCCTCTATCCTATCCTATCCTCTATCCTATCCTATCCGCTATCCTATCCAATCCTATATCCTATTCTCTATCCTATCCTATCCTCTATCGTATCCTATCCTCTATCCTATCCTATCCTCTATCCTATCCTATCCTCTATCCTATCCTATCCTCTATCATATCCTATCCTCTATCCTATCCTATCCTCTATCCTATCCTATCGTTTATCCTTTCCTATCCTCTATCCTATCCTATCCTCTATCGTATCCTATCCTCTATCCTATCCTATCCTCTATCCTATCCTCTATCCTATCCTCTATCCTATCCTCTATCCTATCCTACCCACTATTCTATCCTATCCTCTATCCTATCCTATCCTCTATCCTATCATATCCTCTATCCTATCCTATCCTCTATCCTATCCTATCCACTATCCTATCGTACCCTCAATCCTATCCTATCTTCTATCCTATCCTATCCTCTATCCTATCCTATTCTCTATCCTATCCTATCCTCTATCCTATCCTATTCTCTATCCTATCCTATCCTCTATCCTATCCTATCCTATCCTCTATCATATCCTATCCTCTATCCTATCTTATCCTCTATCCAATTCTATCCTCTATCCTATCCAATCCTATATCCTATCCTCTATCCTATCATATCCTCTATCCTATCCTATCCTCTATCCTATCCTATCCACTATCCTATCGTACCCTCAATCCTATCCTATCCTCTATCCTATCCTATCCTATCCTCTATCCTATCCTATTCTCTATCCTATCCTATCCTCTATCCTATCCTATCCTCTATCCTATCCTATACTCTATCCTATCCTATCCTCTATCCTATCCAATCCTCTATCGTGTTCGCTATCGTATCCTATCCTCTACCGTATCCTATCCTCTATCCTACCCAATCCTCCATCCTATCCTATTCTCCACCCTATCCTATCCTCTATCGTATGCTATCGTCTATCCTAACCAATCCTCCATCCTATCCTATCCTCTATCCTATCCTATTCTCTATCCTATCCTATCCTCTATCCTATCCTATCCTCTATCCTATCCTATCCTCTATCCTATCCTATCCTCTAACATATCCTATCCGCTATCCTATCCTATCCTCTATCCTATCCTATCCTCAACCTATCCTATCCTCTATCCTATCCTATCCTCTATCCTATCCTATCTCTATCCTATCCTATCCTCTATCCTATCCTATCCTCTATCCTATCCTATCCTCTAAGATATCCGATCCGCTATCCTATCCTATCCTCTATCGTATCCTATCCTCTATCCTATCCTATCCTCTATCATATCCTATCCTCTATCCTATCCTATCCTCTATCCTATCCTATCCGCTATCCTATCCAATCCTATATCCTATTCTCTATCCTATCCTATCCTCTATCCTATCCTATTCTCTATCCTATCCTATCCTCTATCCTATCCTATTCTCTATCCTATCCTATCCTCTATCGTATCCTATCTTCTATCCTATCCAATCCACTATCCTATCCTATCCTCTATCCTATCCTATCCTCTATCCTATCCTATCCTCTATCCTATCCTATCCTCTATCCTATCCTATCATCTATCCTATTCTATCGTTTATCCTTTCCTATCCTCTATCCTATCCTATCCTCTATCGTATCCTATCCTCTATCCTATCCTATCCTCTATCCTATCCTATCCTCTATCCTATCCTATCCTCTATCCTATCCTATCCTCTATCCTATCCTATCCTCTATCCTATCCTATCCTCTAAATATCCTATCCGCTATCCTATCCTATCCTCCAGCCTATCCTATCCTCAACCTATCCTATCCTCTATCCTATCCTATCCTCTATCCTATCCTATCTCTATCCTACCCTATCCTCTATCCTATCCTATCCTCTAACATATCCTATCCGCTATCCTATCCTATCCTCTATCCTATTCTATCCTCTATCCTATCCAATCCTATATCCTATTCTCTATCCTATCCTATCCTCTATCGTATCCTATCCTCTATCCTATCCAATCCTATATCGTATCCTCTATCCTATCCTATCCTCTATCCTATCCTATCCACTATCCTATCCTATCCTCTATCCTATCCTCTATCCTATCCTATCCTCTATCCTATCCTATCCTCTATCCTATCCTATCCTCTATCCTATCCTATCCTCTATCCTATCCTATCCTCTAAGATATCCGATCCCCTATCCTATCCTATCCTCTATCGTATCCTATCCTCTATCCTATCCTATCCTCTATCATATCCTATCCTCTATCCTATCCTATCCTCTATCCTATCCTATCCGCTATCCTATCCAATCCTATATCCTATTCTCTATCCTATCCTATCTTCTAACATATCCGATCCACTATCCTATCCTATCCTCTATCGTATCCTATCCTCTATCCTATCCTATCCTCTATCATATCCTATCCTCTATCCTATCCTATCCTCTATCCTATCCTATCCGCCATCCTATCCAATCCTATATCCTATTCTCTATCCTATCCTATCCTCTATCGTATCCTATCCTCTATCCTATCCTATCCTCTATCCTATCCTATCCTCTATCCTATCCTATCCTCTATCATATCCTATCCTCTATCCTATCCTATCCTCTATCCTATCCTATCGTTTATCCTTTCCTATCCTCTATCCTATCCTATCCTCTATCGTATCCTATCCTCTATCCTATCCTATCCTCTATCCTATCCTCTATCCTATCCTCTATCCTATCCTCTATCCTATCCTCTATCCTATCCTATCCACTATTCTATCCTATCCTCTATCCTATCCTATCCTCTATCCTATCATATCCTCTATACTATCCTATCCTCTATCCTATCCTATCCACTATCCTATCCTATCATCTATCCTATTCTATCGTTTATCCTTTCCTATCCTCTATCCTATCCTATCCTCTATCGTATCCTATCCTCTATCCTATCCTATCCTCTATCCTATCCTATCCTCTATCCTATCCTATCCTCTATCCTATCCTATCCTCTATCCTATCCTATCCTCTATCCTATCCTATCCTCTAACATATCCTATCCGCTATCCTATCCTATCCTCCAGCCTATCCTATCCTCAACCTATCCTATCCTCTATCCTATCCTATCCTCTATCCTATCCTATCTCTATCCTACCCTATCCTCTATCCTATCCTATCCTCTAACATATCCTATCCGCTATCCTATCCTATCCTCTATCCTATTCTATCCTCTATCCTATCCAATCCTATATCCTATTCTCTATTCTATCCTATCCTCTATCCTATTCTATCCTCTATCCTATCCAATCCTATATCGTATTCTCTATCCTATCCTATCCTCTATCGTATCCTATCCTCTATCCTATCCAATCCTATATCGTATCCTCTATCCTATCCTATCCTCTATCCTATCCTATCCACTATCCTATCCTATCCTCTATCCTATCCTCTATCCTATCCTATCCTCTATCCTATCCTATCCTCTATCCTATCCTATCCTCTATCCTATCCTATCCTCTATCCTATCCTATCCTCTATCCTATCCTATCCTCTATCCTATCCTATCCTCTAAGATATCCGATCCGCTATCCTATCCTATCCTCTATCGTATCCTATCCTCTATCCTATCCTATCCTCTATCATATCCTATCCTCTATCCTATCCTATCCTCTATCCTATCCTATCCGCTATCCTATCCAATCCTATATCCTATTCTCTATCCTATCCTATCCTCTATCGTATCCTATCCTCTATCCTATCCTATCCTCTATCCTATCCTATCCTCTATCCTATCCTATCCTCTGTCCTATCCTATCTTCTAACATATCCGATCCGCTATCCTATCCTATCCTCTATCGTATCCTATCCTCTATCCTATCCTATCCTCTATCATATCCTATCCTCTATCCTATCCTATCCTCTATCCTATCCTATCCGCTATCCTATCCAATCCTATATCCTATTCTCTATCCTATCCTATCCTCTATCGTATCCTATCCTCTATCCTATCCTATCCTCTATCCTATCCTATCCTCTATCCTATCCTATCCTCTATCATATCCTATCCTCTATCCTATCCTATCCTCTATCCTATCCTATCGTTTATCCTTTCCTATCCTCTATCCTATCCTATCCTCTATCGTATCCTATCCTCTATCCTATCCTATCCTCTATCCTATCCTCTATCCTATCCTCTATCCTATCCTCTATCCTATCCTATTCTCTATCCTATCCTATCCTCTATCGTATCCTATCTTCTATCCTATCCAATCCACAATCCTATCCTATCCTCTATCCTATCCTATCCTCTATCCTATCCTATCCTCTATCCTATCCTATCCTCTATCCTATCATATCCTCTATCCTATTAAATCCTCTATCCTACCCTATCCACTATCCTATCTTACCCTCAATCCTATCCTATCCTCTATCCTATCCTATCCTCTATCCTATCCTATTCTCTATCCTATCCTATCCTCTATCCTATCCTATTCTCTATCCTATCCTATCCTCTATCATATCCTATCCTCTATCCTATCCTATCCTCTATCCTATCCTATCGTTTATCCTTTCCTATCCTCTATCCTATCCTATCCTCTATCGTATCCTATCCTCTATCCTATCCTATCCTCTATCCTATCCTCTATCCTATCCTCTATCCTATCCTCTATCCTATCCTATCCACTATTCTATCCTATCCTCTATCCTATCCTATCCTCTATCCTATCATATCCTCTATCCTATCCTATCCTCTATCCTATCCAATCCTCTATCGTGTTCGCTATCCTATCCTATCCTCTACCGTATCCTATCCTCTATCCTACCCAATCCTCCATCCTATCCTATTCTCCACCCTATCCTATCCTCTATCGTATGCTATCGTCTATCCTAACCAATCCTCCATCCTATCCTATCGTCTATCCTATCCTATTCTCTATCCTATCCTATCCTCTATCCTATCCTATCCTCTATCCTATCCTATCCTCTATCATATCCTATCCTCTATCCTATCCTATCCTCTATCCTATCCTATCCGCTATCCTATCCAATCCTATATCCTATTCTCTATCCTATCCTATCCTCTATCGTATCCTATCCTCTATCCTATCCTATCCTCTATCCTATCCTATCCTCTATCCTATCCTATCCTCTGTCCTATCCTATCTTCTAACATATCCGATCCGCTATCCTATCCTATCCTCTATCGTATCCTATCCTCTATCCTATCCTATCCTCTATCCTATCTTATCCTCTATCCGATTCTATCCTCTATCCTATCCAATCCTATATCCTATTCTCTATCCTATCCTATCCTCTATCCTAACCTATCCTCTATCCTATCATATCCTCTATCCTATCCTATCCTCTATCCTACCCTATCCACTATCCTATCGTACCCTCAATCCTATCCTATCCTCTATCCTATCCTATCCTCTATCCTATCCTATTCTCTATCCTATCCTATCCTCTATCCTATCCTATTCTCTATCCTATCCTATCCTCTATCGTATCCTATCTTCTATCCTATCCAATCCACTATCCTATCCTATCCTCTATCCTATCCTATCCTCTATCCTATCCTATCCTCTATCCTATCCTATCCTCTATCCTATCCTATCATCTATCCTATTCTATCGTTTATCCTATCCTATCCTCTATCCTATCCTATCCTCTATCGTATCGTATCCTCTATCCTATCCTATCCTCTATCCTATCCTATCCTCTATCCTATCCTATCCTCTATCCTATCCTATCCTCTATCCTATCCTATCCTCTAAATATCCTATCCGCTATCCTATCCTATCCTCCAGCCTATCCTATCCTCAACCTATCCTATCCTCTATCCTATCCTATCCTCTATCCTATCCTATCTCTATCCTACCCTATCCTCTATCCTATCCAATCCTCTATCGTATCCTATCCTCTATCCTATCCTATCCTCTATCCTATCCTATCCTCTATCCTATCCTATCCTCTGTCCTATCCAATCTTCTAACATATCCGATCCGCTATCCTATCCTATCCTCTATCGTATCCTATCCTCTATCCTATCCTATCCTCTATCATATCCTATCCTCTATCCTATCCTATCCTCTATCCTATCCTATCCGCCATCCTATCCAATCCTATATCCTATTCTCTATCCTATCCTATCCTCTATCGTATCCTATCCTCTATCCTATCCTATCCTCTATCCTATCCTATCCTCTATCCTATCCTATCCTCTATCATATCCTATCCTCTATCCTATCCTATCCTCTATCCTATCCTATCGTTTATCCTTTCCTATCCTCTATCCTATCCTATCCTCTATCGTATCCTATCCTCTATCCTATCCTATCCTCTATCCTATCCTCTATCCTATCCTCTATCCTATCCTCTATCCTATCCTCTATCCACTATTCTATCCTATCCTCTATCCTATCCTATCCTCTATCCTATCATATCCTCTATCCTATCCTATCCTCTATCCTATCCTATCCACTATCCTATCCTATCATCTATCCTATTCTATCGTTTATCCTTTCCTATCCTCTATCCTATCCTATCCTCTATCGTATCCTATCCTCTATCCTATCCTATCCTCTATCCTATCCTATCCTCTATCCTATCCTATCCTCTATCCTATCCTATCCTCTATCCTATCCTATCCTCTATCCTATCCTATCCTCTAACATATCCTATCCGCTATCCTATCCTATCCTCCAGCCTATCCTATCCTCAACCTATCCTATCCTCTATCCTATCCTATCCTCTATCCTATCCTATCTCTATCCTACCCTATCCTCTATCCTATCCTATCCTCTAACATATCCTATCCGCTATCCTATCCTATCCTCTATCCTATTCTATCCTCTATCCTATCCAATCCTATATCCTATTCTCTATCCTATCCTATCCTCTATCCTATTCTATCCTCTATCCTATCCAATCCTATATCCTATTCTCTATCCTATCCTATCCTCTATCGTATCCTATCCTCTATCCTATCCAATCCTATATCGTATCCTCTATCCTATCCTATCCTCTATCCTATCCTATCCACTATCCTATCCTATCCTCTATCCTATCCTCTATCCTATCCTATCCTCTATCCTATCCGATCCTCTATCCTATCCTATCCTATCCTCTATCATATCCTATCCTCTATCCTATCTTATCCTCTATCCAATTCTATCCTCTACCCTATCCAATCCTATATCCTATCCTCTATCCTATCATATCCTCTATCCTATCGTATCCTCTATCCTATCCTATCCACTATCCTATCGTACCCTCAATCCTATCCTATCCTCTATCCTATCCTATCCTATCCTCTATCCTATCCTATTCTCCACCCTATCCTATCCTCTATCGTATGCTATCGTCTATCCTAACCAATCCACTATTCTATCCTATCCTCTATCCTATCCTATCCTCTATCCTATCATATCCTCTATCCTATCCTATCCTCTATCCTATCCTATCCACTATCCTATCGTACCCTCAATCCTATCCTATCTTCTATCCTATCCTATCCTCTATCCTATCCTATTCTCTATCCTATCCTATCCTCTATCCTATCCTATCCTCTATCCTATCCTATCCTCTATCCTATCCTATCCTATCCTCTATCCTATCCAATCCTCTATCGTGTTCGCTATCCTATCCTATCCTCTACCGTATCCTATCCTCTATCCTACCCAATCCTCCATCCTATCCTATTCTCCACCCTATCCTATCCTCTATCGTATGCTATCGTCTATCCTAACCAATCCTCCATCCTATCCTATCCTCTATCCTATCCTATTCTCTATCCTATCCTATCCTGTATCCTATCCTACCCTCTATCGTATCCTATCCTCTATCCTATCCTATCCTCTATCCTATCCTATTCTCTATCCTATCCTATCCTCTATCCTATCCTATCCTCTATCCTATCCTATCCTCTATCCTATTCTATCCTCTATCCTATTCTATCCTCTATCCTATCCAATCCTATATCCTATTCTCTATCCTATCCTATCCTCTATCGTATCCTATCCTCTATCCTATCCTATCCTCTACCCTATCCTATCCTCTATCCTATCCTATTCTCTATCCTATCCTATCCTGTATCATATCCTATCCTCTATCCTATCCTATCATCTATCCTATCCTCTATTCTATCCAATCCTATATCCTGTCCTCTATCATATCCTATCCTCTATCCTATCCTATCCTCTATCCTATCCTCTATCCTATCCTCTATCCTATCCTATCCACTATTCTATCCTATCCTCTATCCTATCCTATCCTCTATCCTATCATATCCTCTATCCTATCCTATCCTCTATCCTATCCTATCCACTATCCTATCGTACCCTCAATCCTATCCTATCTTCTATCCTATCCTATCCTCTATCCTATCCTATTCTCTATCCTATCCTATCCTCTATCCTATCCTATCCTCTATCCTATCCTATCCTCTATCCTATCCTATCCTATCCTCTATCATATCCTATCCTCTATCCTATCTTATCCTCTATCCAATTCTATCCTCTATCCTATCCAATCCTATATCCTATCCTCTATCCTATCATATCCTCTATCCTATCCTATCCTCTATCCTATCCTATCCACTATCCTATCGTACCCTCAATCCTATCCTATCCTCTATCCTATCCTATCCTATCCTCTATCCTATCCTACTCTATCCTATCCTATCCTCTATCCTATCCTATCCTCTATCCTATCCTATACTCTATCCTATCCTATCCTCTATCCTATCCAATCCTCTATCGTGTTCGCTATCCTATCCTATCCTCTACCGTATCCTATCCTCTATCCTACCCAATCCTCCATCCTATCCTATACTCCACCCTATCCTATCCTCTATCGTATACTATCGTCTATCCTACCCAATCCTCCATCCTATCCTATCCTCTATCCTATCCTATTCTCTATCCTATCCTATCCTGTATCCTATCCTACCCTCTATCGTATCCTATCCTCTATCCTATCTTATCCTCTATCCTATCCTATTCTCTATCCTATCCTATCCTCTATCCTATCCTATCCTCTATCCTATCCTATCCTCTATCCTATTCTATCCTCTATCCTATTCTATCCTCTATCCTATCCAATCCTATATCCTATTCTCTATCCTATCCTATCCTCTATCGTATCCTATCCTCTATCCTATCCTATCCTCTACCCTATCCTATCCTCTATCCTATCCTATTCTCTATCCTATCCTATCCTGTATCATATCCTATCCTCTATCCTATCCTATCATCTATCCTATCCTCTATTCTATCCAATCCTATATCCTGTCCTCTATCATATCCTATCCTCTATCCTATCCTATCCTCTATCCTATCCTCCATTCTATCCAATCCTATATCCTATCCTCTATCATATCCTATCCTCTATCCTATCCTATCCTCTATCCTATCCTATCCGCTATCCTATCCAATCCTATATCCTATTCTCTATCCTCTAACATATCCTATCCGCTATCCTATCCTATCCTCTATCCTATTCTATCCTCTATCCTATCCTCTATCCTATCCTCTATCCTACTCTATCCTCTATCCTATCCTCTATCCTATCCTCTATCCTATCCTATCCCCTATCCTATCATATCCTCTATCCTATCCTATCCTCTATCCTATGCTATCCTCTATCCTATCCTATCCTCTATCCTATCCTATCCTCTATCATATCCTATCCTCTATCCTATCCTATCCGCTATCCTATCCTATCCTCTATCCTATCCTATCCTCTATCCTATCCTATCCTCTATCATATCATATCCTCTATCCTATCCAATCCTCTATCCTATCCTATCCACTATCCTATCCTACCCTCAATCCTATCCTATCCTCTATGCTATCCTATCCTCTATCCTATCCTATTCTCTATCCTATCCTATCCTCTACCCTATCCTATCCTCTATCCTATCCTATCCTCTATCATATCCTATCCTCTATCCTATCCTATCCTCTATACTATTCTATCATCTATCCTATCCAATCCTATATCCTATTCTCTATCCTATCCTATCCTCTATCGTATCCTATCCTCTATCCTATCCAATCCACTATCCTATCCTATCCTCTATCCTATCCTATCCTCTATCCTATCCTATCCTCTATCCTATCCTATCCTCTATCCAATCCTATCATCTATCCTATTCTATCGTTTATCCTTTCCTATCCTCTATCCTATCCTATCCTCTATCGTATCCTATCCTCTATCCTATCCTATCCTCTATCCTATCCTCTATCCTATCCTCCATCCTATCCTATCCACTATTCTATCCTATCCTCTATCCTATCCTATCCTCTATCATATCATATCCTCTATCCTATCCTATCCTCTATCCTATCCTATTCTCTATCCTATCCTATCCTCTATCCTA
This sequence comes from Halictus rubicundus, assembly GCF_050948215.1. Taxonomy (NCBI): domain Eukaryota; kingdom Metazoa; phylum Arthropoda; class Insecta; order Hymenoptera; family Halictidae; genus Halictus; species Halictus rubicundus. The sequence goes on from NW_027488878.1 coordinate 25,518, forward strand.
TCCTATCCTCTATCCTATCCTATCCTCTATCCTATCCTATCCTCTAACATATCCTATCCGCTATCCTATCCTATCCTCTATCCTATCCTATCCTCAACCTATCCTATCCTCTATCCTATCCTATCCTCTATCCTATCCTATCTCTATCCTATCCTATCCTCTATCCTATCCTATCCTCTAACATATCCAATCCTATATCCTATTCTCTATCCTATCCTATCCTCTATCCTATTCTATCCTCTATCCTATCCAATCCTATATCCTATTCTCTATCCTATCCTATCCTCTATCGTATCCTATCCTCTATCCTATCCAATCCTATATCGTATCCTCTATCCTATCCTATCCTCTATCCTATCCTATCCACTATCCTATCCTATCCTCTATCCTATCCTATACTCTATCCTATGCTATCCTCTATCCTATCCTATCCTCTATCCTATCCTATCCTCTAACATATCCGATCCGCTATCCTATCCTATCCTCTATCCTAACCTATCCTCAACCTATCCTATCCTCTATCCTATCCTATCCTCTATCCTATCCTATCTCTATCCTATCCTATCCTCTATCCTATTCTATCCTCTATCCTATTCTATCCTCTATCCTATCCAATCCTATATCCTATTCTCTATCCTATCCTATCCTCTATCGTATCCTATCCTCTATCCTATCCAATCCTATATCGTATCCTCTATCCTATCCTATCCTCTATCCTATCCTATTCTCTATCCTATCCTATCCTCTATCCTATCCTATCCTCTATCCTATCCTATCCTCTATCCTATCCTATCCTCTATCCTATCCTATCCTCTAACATATCCTATCCGCTATCCTATCCTATCCTCTATCCTATCCTATCCTCAACCTATCCTATCCTCTATCCTATCCTATCCTCTATCCTATCCTATCCTCTAACATATCCGATCCGCTATCCTATCCTATCCTCTATCGTATCCTATCATCTATCGTATCCTATCCTCTATCATATCCTATCCTCTATCCTATCCTATCCTCTATCCTATCCTATCCGCTATCCTATCCAATCCTATATCCTATTCTCTATCCTATCCTATCCTCTATCCTATCCTATCCTCTATCCTATCCTATCCTCTATCCTATTCTATCCTCTATCCTATCGTACCCTCAATCCTATCCTATCCTATATGCTATCCTATCCTCTATCCTATCCTATTCTCTATCCTATCCTATCCTCTATCCTATCCTATCCTCTATCCTATCCTATCCTCTATCCTATCCTATCCTCTATCCTATCCTATCCTCTACCCTATCCTATCCTCAACCTATCCTATCCTCTATCCTATCCTATCCTCTATCCTATCCTATCTCTATCCTATCCTATCCTCTATCCTGTCCTATCCTCTAACATATCCTATCCGCTATCCTATCCTATCCTCTATCCTATGCTATCCTCTATCCTATCCAATCCTATATCCTATTCTCTATCCTATCCTATCCTCTATCCTATTCTATCCTCTATCCTATCCAATCCTATATCCTATTCTCTATCCTATCCTATCGTCTATCGTATCCTATCCTCTATCCTATCCAATCCTATATCGTATCCTCTATCCTATCCTATCCTCTATCCTATCCTATCCACTATCCTATCCTATCCTATATCCTATCCTATACTCTATCCTATCCTATCCTCTATCCTATCCTATCCTCTATCCTATCCTATCCTCTAACATATCCGATCCGCTATCCTATCCTATCCTCTATCGTATCCTATCCTGTATCCTATCCTACCCTCTATCGTATACTATCCTCTATCCTATCCTATCCTCTATCCTATCCTATTCTCTATCCTATCCTATCCTCTATCCTATCCTATCCTCTATCCTATCCTCTATCCTATTCTATCCTCTATCCTATCGTACCCTCAATCCTATCCTGTCCTCTATCAAACCCTATCCACTATCCTATCGTACCCTCAATCCTATCCTATCCTCTATCCTTTCCTATCCTCTATCCTATCCTATCCTCTATCATATCCTATCCTCTATCCTATCTTATCCTCTATCCTATCCTATCCTCTATCCTATTCTATCCTCTATCCTAGCCAATCCTATATCCTATTCTCTATCCTACCCTATCCTCTATCCTATCCTATCCTCTATCCTATCCAATCCACTATACTATCCTATCCTCTACCCTATCCTATCCTCTATCCTATCCTATCCTCTATCCTATCCTATCCTCTATCCTATCCTATCGTTTAACCTTTCCTATCCTCTATCCTATCCTTTCCTCTATCGTATCCTATCCTCTATCCTATCCTATCCTCTATCCTATCCTCTATCCTATCCTCCATCCTATCCTATCCACTATTCTATCCTATCCTCTATCCTATCCTATCCTCTATCCTATCATATCCTCTATCCTATCCTACCGTCTATCCTATCCTATCCACTATGCTATCCTATCCTCTATGCTATCCTATCCTCTATCATATCCTATCCTCTATCCTATCTTATCCTCTATCCTATTCTATCCTCTATCATATCCAATCCTATATCCTATCCTCTATCCTATCCTATCCTCTATCCTATCCTATCCACTATCCTACCCTATCCTCTATCCTATCCTATCCTCTATCCTATCCAATCCACTATACTATCCTATCCTCTACCCTATCCAATCCTCTATCCTATCCTATCCTCTATCCTATCCTATCGTTTATCCTTTCCTATCCTCTATCCTATCCTTTCCTCTATCGTATCCTATCCTCTATCCTATCCTATCCTCTATCCTATCCTCTATCCTATCCTCCATCCTATCCTATCCACTATTCTATCCTATCCTCTATCCTATCCTATCCTCTATCCTATCATATCCTCTATCCTATCCTACCGTCTATCCTATCCTATCCACTATGCTATCCTATCCTCTATGCTATCCTATCCTCTATCATATCCTATCCTCTATCCTATCTTATCCTCTATCCTATTCTATCCTCTATCATATCCAATCCTATATCCTATTCTCTATCCTATCCTATCCTATCCTCTATCCTATCCTATCCTCTATCCTATCCTATCCTCTATCCTATCCTATCCTCTATCCTATCCTATCCTATCCTCTACCCTATCCTATCCTCTATCCTATCCTATCCTCTATCCTATCCAATCCTATATCGTATCCTCTATCCTATCCTATCCTCTATCCTATCCTATTCTCTATCCTATCCTATCCTGTATCCTATCCTACCCTCTATCGTATCCTATCCTCTATCCTATCCTATCCTCTATCCTATGCTATTCTCTATGCTATCCTATCCTCTATCCTATCCTATCCTCTATCCTATCCTATCCTCTATCCTATTCTATCCTCTATCCTAGCCAATCCTATATCCTATTCTCTATCCTACCCTATCCTCTATCCTATCCTATCCTTTATCCTATCCTATCCTATCGTTTATCCTTTCCTATCCTTTATCCTATCCTATCCTCTATCGTATCCTATCCTCTATCCTATCCTATCCTCTATCCTATCCTCTATCCTATCCTCCATCCTATCCTATCCACTATTCTATCCTATCCTCTATCCTATCCTATCCTCTATCCTATCATATCCTCTATTCTACCCTACCCTCTATCCTATCCTATCCACTATGCTATCGTACCCTCAATCCTATCCTATCCTCTATCCTATCCTATCCTCTATCCTATCCTATTCTCTATCCTATCCTATCCTCTATCCTATCCTATCCTCTATCCTATCCTATCCTATCCTCTATCCTATCCTATCCTCTATCCTATCCTATCCTCTATCATATCCTATCCTCTATCCTATCTTATCCTCTATCCTACCCTATCCTCTATCCTATTCTATCCTCTATCCTATCCAATCCTATATCCTATTCTCCATCCTATCCTATCCTCTATCGTATCCTATCCTCCATCCTATCCCATCCTCTATCCAATCCTATCCTGTACCCTATAATATCCTCTATCCTATCATATTCCCTATCCTATCCTATCCTCTATCGTATCCTGTCCTCTATCCTATTCTCTATCCTATCGTATCCTCTATCCTATTCTATCCTCTATCCTATCCTATCCTCTATCATATCCTATCCTCTATCCTATCCTATCCTCTATCGTATGCTATCCTCTATCCTATCCTATCCTCTATCATATCCTATCCTCTATCCTATCCAATCCTATATCCTATTCTCTATCCTATCCTATCCTCTATCGTATCCTATCCTCTATCCTATCCAATCCTATATCGTATCCTCTATCCTATCCTATCCTCTATCCTATCCTATCCTCTATCCTATCCTATCCTCTATCCTATCCTATCCTCTATCCTATCCTATCCTCTATCCTATCCTATCATCTATCCTATCCTATCCTCTATCCTATCCTATCCTCTATCCTATCCTATCCTCTATCCTATCCTATCCTCTATCCTATCCTATCCTCTATCCTATCCTATCCTCTATCCTATCCTATCCTCTATCCTATCCTATCCTCTATCCTATCCTATCCTCTAACATATCCGATCCGCTATCCTATCCTATCCTCTATCGTATCCTATCCTCTATCCTATCCTATCCTCTATCATATCCTATCCTCTATCCTATCCTATCCTCTATCCTATCCTATCCGCTATCCTATCCAATCCTATATCCTATTCTCTATCCTATCCTATCCTCTATCGTATCCTATCCTCTATCCTATCCTATCCTCTATCCTATCCTATCCTCTATCCTATCCTATCCTCAATCATATCCTATCCTCTATCCTATCCTATCCTCTATCCTATCCTGTCGTTTATCCTTTCCTATCCTCTATCCTATCCTATTCTCTATGCTATCCTATCCTCTATCCTATCCTATCCTCTATCCTATCCTATCATCTATCCTATTCTATCCTCTATCCTAGCCAATCCTATATCCTATTCTCTATCCTACCCTATCCTCTATCCTATCCTATCCTCTATCCTATCCAATCCACTATACTATCCTATCCTCTACCCTATCCTATCCTCTATCCTATCCTATCCTCTATCCTATCCTATCCTCTATCCTATCCTATCGTTTATCCTTTCCTATCCTCTATCATATCCTATCCTCTATCCTATCTTATCCTCTATCCTATCCTATCCTCTATCCTATTCTATCCTCTATCCTAGCCAATCCTATATCCTATTCTCTATCCTACCCTATCCTCTATCCTATCCTATCCTCTATCCTATCCAATCCACTATACTATCCTATCCTCTACCCTATCCTATCCTCTATCCTATCCTATCCTCTATCCTATCCTATCCTCTATCCTATCCTATCGTTTAACCTTTCCTATCCTCTATCCTATCCTTTCCTCTATCGTATCCTATCCTCTATCCTATCCTATCCTCTATCCTATCCTCTATCCTATCCTCCATCCTATCCTATCCACTATTCTATCCTATCCTCTATCCTATCCTATCCTCTATCCTATCATATCCTCTATCCTATCCTACCGTCTATCCTATCCTATCCACTATGCTATCCTATCCTCTATGCTATCCTATCCTCTATCATATCCTATCCTCTATCCTATCTTATCCTCTATCCTATTCTATCCTCTATCATATCCAATCCTATATCCTATCCTCTATCCTATCCTATCCTCTATCCTATCCTATCCACTATCCTACCCTATCCTCTATCCTATCCTATCCTCTATCCTATCCAATCCACTATACTATCCTATCCTCTACCCTATCCAATCCTCTATCCTATCCTATCCTCTATCCTATCCTATCGTTTATCCTTTCCTATCCTCTATCCTATCCTTTCCTCTATCGTATCCTATCCTCTATCCTATCCTATCCTCTATCCTATCCTCTATCCTATCCTCCATCCTATCCTATCCACTATTCTATCCTACCCTCTATCCTATCCTATCCTCTATCCTATCATATCCTCTATCCTATCCTACCGTCTATCCTATCCTATCCACTATGCTATCCTATCCTCTATGCTATCCTATCCTCTATCATATCCTATCCTCTATCCTATCTTATCCTCTATCCTATTCTATCCTCTATCATATCCAATCCTATATCCTATTCTCTATCCTATCCTATCCTATCCTCTATCCTATCCTATCCTCTATCCTATCCTATCCTCTATCCTATCCTATCCTCTATCCTATCCTATCCTCTATCCTATCCTATCCTATCCTCTACCCTATCCTATCCTCTATCCTATCCTATCCTCTATCCTATCCAATCCTATATCGTATCCTCTATCCTATCCTATCCTCTATCCTATCCTATTCTCTATCCTATCCTATCCTGTATCCTATCCTACCCTCTATCGTATCCTATCCTCTATCCTATCCTATCCTCTATCCTATGCTATTCTCTATGCTATCCTATCCTCTATCCTATCCTATCCTCTATCCTATCCTATCCTCTATCCTATTCTATCCTCTATCCTAGCCAATCCTATATCCTATTCTCTATCCTACCCTATCCTCTATCCTATCCTATCCTTTATCCTATCCTATCCTATCGTTTATCCTTTCCTATCCTTTATCCTATCCTATCCTCTATCGTATCCTATCCTCTATCCTATCCTATCCTCTATCCTATCCTCTATCCTATCCTCCATCCTATCCTATCCACTATTCTATCCTATCCTCTATCCTATCCTATCCTCTATCCTATCATATCCTCTATTCTACCCTACCCTCTATCCTATCCTATCCACTATGCTATCGTACCCTCAATCCTATCCTATCCTCTATCCTATCCTATCCTCTATCCTATCCTATTCTCTATCCTATCCTATCCTCTATCCTATCCTATCCTCTATCCTATCCTATCCTATCCTCTATCCTATCCTATCCTCTATCCTATCCTATCCTCTATCATATCCTATCCTCTATCCTATCTTATCCTCTATCCTACCCTATCCTCTATCCTATTCTATCCTCTATCCTATCCAATCCTATATCCTATTCTCCATCCTATCCTATCCTCTATCGTATCCTATCCTCCATCCTATCCCATCCTCTATCCAATCCTATCCTGTACCCTATAATATCCTCTATCCTATCATATTCCCTATCCTATCCTATCCTCTATCGTATCCTGTCCTCTATCCTATTCTCTATCCTATCGTATCCTCTATCCTATTCTATCCTCTATCCTATCCTATCCTCTATCATATCCTATCCTCTATCCTATCCTATCCTCTATCGTATGCTATCCTCTATCCTATCCTATCCTCTATCATATCCTATCCTCTATCCTATCCAATCCTATATCCTATTCTCTATCCTATCCTATCCTCTATCGTATCCTATCCTCTATCCTATCCAATCCTATATCGTATCCTCTATCCTATCCTATCCTCTATCCTATCCTATCCTCTATCCTATCCTATCCTCTATCCTATCCTATCCTCTATCCTATCCTATCCTCTATCCTATCCTATCCTCTATCCTATCCTATCCTCTATCCTATCCTATCCTCTATCCTATCCTATCCTCTATCCTATCCTATCCTCTATCCTATCCTATCCTCTATCCTATCCTATCCTCTATCCTATCCTATCCTCTATCCTATCCTATCCTCTAACATATCCGATCCGCTATCCTATCCTATCCTCTATCGTATCCTATCCTCTATCCTATCCTATCCTCTATCATATCCTATCCTCTATCCTATCCTATCCTCTATCCTATCCTATCCGCTATCCTATCCAATCCTATATCCTATTCTCTATCCTATCCTATCCTCTATCGTATCCTATCCTCTATCCTATCCTATCCTCTATCCTATCCTATCCTCTATCCTATCCTATCCTCAATCATATCCTATCCTCTATCCTATCCTATCCTCTATCCTATCCTGTCGTTTATCCTTTCCTATCCTCTATCCTATCCTATTCTCTATGCTATCCTATCCTCTATCCTATCCTATCCTCTATCCTATCCTATCATCTATCCTATTCTATCCTCTATCCTAGCCAATCCTATATCCTATTCTCTATCCTACCCTATCCTCTATCCTATCCTATCCTCTATCCTATCCAATCCACTATACTATCCTATCCTCTACCCTATCCTATCCTCTATCCTATCCTATCCTCTATCCTATCCTATCCTCTATCCTATCCTATCGTTTATCCTTTCCTATCCTCTATCCTATCCTTTCCTCTATCGTATCCTATCCTCTATCCTATCCTATCCTCTATCCTATCCTCTATCCTATCCTCCATCCTATCCTATCCACTATTCTATCCTATCCTCTATCCTATCCTATCCTCTATCCTATCATATCCTCTATCCTATCCTACCGTCTATCCTATCCTATCCACTATGCTATCGTACCCTCAATCCTATCCTATCCTCTATCCTATCCTATCCTCTATCCTATCCTATTCTCTATCCTATCCTATCCTCTATCCTATCCTATCCTCTATCCTATCCTATCCTATCCTCTATCCTATCCTATCCTCTATGCTATCCTATCCTCTATCATATCCTATCCTCTATCCTATCTTATCCTCTATGCTATTCTATCCTCTATCATATCCAATCCTATATCCTATTCTCTATCCTATCCTATCCTCTAACCTATCCTATCCTCTATCCTATCCTATCCACTATCCTATCCTATCCTCTATCCTATCCTATCCCCTATCCTATCCTATCCTCTATCCTATCCTATCGTTTATCCTATCCTATCGTTTATCCTATCTTATCCTCTATCCTACCCTATCCTCTATCCTATTCTATCCTCTATCCTATCCAATCCTATATCCTATTCTCCATCCTATCCTATCCTCTATCGTATCCTATCCTCCATCCTATCCCATCCTCTATCCAATCCTATCCTGTACCCTATAATATCCTCTATCCTATCATATTCTCTATCCTATCCTATCCTCTATCGTATCCTGTCCTCTATCCTATCCTCTATCCTATCATATCCTCTATCCTATCCTACCCTCTATCCTATCCTATCCACTATCCTATCGTACCCTCAATCCTATTCTATCCTCTATCCTATCCTATCCTCTATCCTATCCTATTCTCTATCCTATCCTATCCTCTATCCTATCCTATCCTCTATCCTATCCTATCCTATCCTCTATCCTATCCTATCCTCTATCCTATCCTATCCTCTATCATATTCTATCCTCTATCCTATCCAATCCTATATCCTATTCTCTATCCTATCCAATCCTATATCCTATTCTCCATCCTATCCTATCCTCTATCCTATCCTATCCTCTATCCTATCCTATCCTCTATCCTATCCTATCCTATCCGCTATCCTATCCTATCCTCTATCATATCCTATCCTCTATCCTATCCTATCCTCTATCCTATCATATCCGCTATCCTATCCAATCCTATATCCTATTCTCTATCCTATCCTATCCTCTATCCTATCCTATCCTCTATCCTATCCTATTATCTATCCTATCCTATCCTCTATCCTATTCTATCCTCTATCCTATACAATCCTATATCCTATTCTCTATCCTATCCTATCCTCTATCGTATCCTATCCTCTATCGTATCCTATCCTCTATCCTATCCTATCCTCTATCATATCCTATCCTGCATCCTATCCTATCCTCTATCCTATCCTATCCAATCCTATATCCTATTCTCTATCCTATCCTATCCTCTACCCTATCCTATCCTCTATCCTATCTTATTCTCTATCCTATCCTATCCTGTATCATATCCTATCCTCTATCCTATCGAATCCTATATCCTATCCTATCCTCTATCATATCCTATCCTCTATCCTATCCTATCCTCTATCCTATCCAATCCTATATCCTATTCTCCATCCTATCCTATCCTCTATCGTATCCTATCCTCTATCGTATCCTATCCTCTATCCTATCCTATCCTCTATCATATCCTATCCTGCATCCTATCCTATCCTCTATCCTATCCTATCCAATCCTATATCCTATTCTCTATCCTATCCTATCCTCTATCGTATCCTATCCTCTATCGTATCCTATCCTCTATCCTATCCTATCCTCTATCATATCCTATCCTGCATCCTATCCTATCCTCTATCCTATCCTATCCAATCCTATATCCTATTCTCTATCCTATCCTATCCTCTACCCTATCCTATCCTCTATCCTATCTTATTCTCAATCCTATCCTATCCTCTATCCTATCCTATCCTCTATCCTATCCTATTCTCTATCCTATCCTATCCTCTATCCTATCCTATCCTCTATCCTATCCTATCCTATCCTCTATCCTATCCTATCCTCTATGCTATCCTATCCTCTATCATATCCTATCCTCTATCCTATCTTATCCTCTATCCTATTCTATCCTCTATCATATCCAATCCTATATCCTATTCTCTATCCTATCCTATCCTCTATCCTATCCTATCCTCTATCCTATCCTATCCACTATCCTATCCTATCCTCTATCCTATCCTATCCCCTATCCTATCCTATCCTCTATCCTATCCTATCGTTTATCCTATCCTATCCTCTATCCTATCCTATCCTCTATCCTATCCTATCCTCTATCCTATCCTATCCTCTATCCTATCCTATCCTCTACCGTATATTATCCTCTATCCTATCCTATCCTCTACCCTATCCTATCCTCTATCCTATCCTATCCTCTATCCTATCCAATCCTATATAATATCCTCTATCCTATCCTATCCTCTATCCTATCCTATTCTCTATCCTATCCTATCCTCTATCCTATCCTACCCTCTATCGTATCCTATCCTCTATCCTATCCTATCCTCTATCCTATCCTATTCTCTATCCTATCCTATCCTCTATCCTATCCTATCCTTTATCCTATCCTATCCTCTATCCTATCCTATCCTCTATCCTATCCTATCCTCTATCCTATCCTATCCTCTAACATATCCTATCCGCTATCCTATCCCATCCTCTATCCTATCCTATCCTCAACCTATCCTATCCTCTATCCTATCCTATCCTCTATCCTATCCTATCCTCTATCCTATCCTATCGTTTATCCTATCCTATCCTCTATCCTATTCTATCCTCTATCCTATCCAATCCTATATCCTATTCTCCATCCTATCCTATCCTCTATCGTATCCTATCCTCCATCCTATCCCATCCTCTATCCTATCCTATCCTGTACCCTATAATATCCTCTATCCTATCCTATTCTCTATCCTATCCTATCCTCTATCGTATCCTATCCTCTATCCTATTCTATCCTCTATCCTATCCAATCCTATATCCTATTCTCTATCCTATCCAATCCTATATCCTATTCTCCATCCTATCCTATCCTCTGTCCTATCCTATCCTCTATCCTATCCTATCCTATCCTCTATCCTATCCTATCCTCTATCATATCCTATCCTCTATCCTATCCTATCCTCTATCCTGTCCTATCGTTTATCCTTTCCTATCCTCTATCCTATCCTATCTCCAATCGTATCCTATCCTCTATCCTATATTATCCTCTATCCTATCCTATCCTCTATCCTATCCTCTATCCTATCCTATTATCTATCCTATCCTATTCTCTATCCTATCCTATCCTCTATCGTATCCTATCCTCTATCCTATCCTATCCTCTATCCTATCCTCTATCCTATCCTCCATCCTATCCTATCCACTATTCTATCCTATCCTCTATCCTATCCTATCCTCTATCCTATCATATCCTCTATTCTACCCTACCCTCTATCCTATCCTATCCACTATGCTATCGTACCCTCAATCCTATCCTATCCTCTATCCTATCCTATCCTCTATCCTATCCTATTCTCTATCCTATCCTATCCTCTATCCTATCCTATCCTATCCTCTATCCTATCCTATCCTCTATCCTATCCTATCCTCTATCATATCCTATCCTCTATCCTATCCTATCCTATCCTCTATCCTATCCTATCCTCTATCCTATCCTATCCTCTATCATATTCTATAATCTATCATATCCTATCCTCTATCCTATCCTATCCTCTATCCTATCCTATCCGCTATCCTATCCAATCCTATATCCTATTCTCTATCCTATCCTATCCTCTATCCTATCCTATTATCTATCCTATCCTATTCTCTATCCTATCCTATCCTCTATCCTATTCTATCCTCTATCCTATACAATCCTATATCCTATTCTCTATCCTATCCTATCCTCTATCGTGTCCTATCCTCTATCATATCCTATCCTGTATCCTATCCTATCCTCTATCCTATTCTATCCTCTATCATATCCAATCCTATATCCTATTCTCTATCCTATCCTATCCTCTATCCTATCCTATCCTCTATCCTATCCTATCCACTATCCTATCCTATCCTCTATCCTATCCTATCCCCTATCCTATCCTATCCTCTATCCTATCCTATCGTTTATCCTATCCTATCCTCTATCCTATCCTATCCTCTATCCTATCCTATCCTCTATCCTATCCTATCCTCTATCCTATCCTATCCTCTACCGTATATTATCCTCTATCCTATCCTATCCTCTACCCTATCCTATCCTCTATCCTATCCTATCCTCTATCCTATCCAATCCTATATAATATCCTCTATCCTATCCTATCCTCTATCCTATCCTATTCTCTATCCTATCCTATCCTCTATCCTATCCTACCCTCTATCGTATCCTATCCTCTATCCTATCCTATCCTCTATCCTATCCTATTCTCTATCCTATCCTATCCTCTATCCTATCCTATCCTTTATCCTATCCTATCCTCTATCCTATCCTATCCTCTATCCTATCCTATCCTCTATCCTATCCTATCCTCTAACATATCCTATCCGCTATCCTATCCCATCCTCTATCCTATCCTATCCTCAACCTATCCTATCCTCTATCCTATCCTATCCTCTATCCTATCCTATCCTCTATCCTATCCTATCGTTTATCCTATCCTATCCTCTATCCTATTCTATCCTCTATCCTATCCAATCCTATATCCTATTCTCCATCCTATCCTATCCTCTATCGTATCCTATCCTCCATCCTATCCCATCCTCTATCCTATCCTATCCTGTACCCTATAATATCCTCTATCCTATCCTATTCTCTATCCTATCCTATCCTCTATCGTATCCTATCCTCTATCCTATTCTATCCTCTATCCTATCCAATCCTATATCCTATTCTCTATCCTATCCAATCCTATATCCTATTCTCCATCCTATCCTATCCTCTGTCCTATCCTATCCTCTATCCTATCCTATCCTATCCTCTATCCTATCCTATCCTCTATCATATCCTATCCTCTATCCTATCCTATCCTCTATCCTGTCCTATCGTTTATCCTTTCCTATCCTCTATCCTATCCTATCTCCAATCGTATCCTATCCTCTATCCTATATTATCCTCTATCCTATCCTATCCTCTATCCTATCCTCTATCCTATCCTATTATCTATCCTATCCTATTCTCTATCCTATCCTATCCTCTATCGTATCCTATCCTCTATCCTATCCTATCCTCTATCCTATCCTCTATCCTATCCTCCATCCTATCCTATCCACTATTCTATCCTATCCTCTATCCTATCCTATCCTCTATCCTATCATATCCTCTATTCTACCCTACCCTCTATCCTATCCTATCCACTATGCTATCGTACCCTCAATCCTATCCTATCCTCTATCCTATCCTATCCTCTATCCTATCCTATTCTCTATCCTATCCTATCCTCTATCCTATCCTATCCTCTATCCTATCCTATCCTATCCTCTATCCTATCCTATCCTCTATCCTATCCTATCCTCTATCATATCCTATCCTCTATCCTATCCTATCCTATCCTCTATCCTATCCTATCCTCTATCCTATCCTATCCTCTATCATATTCTATCCTCTATCATATCCTATCCTCTATCCTATCCTATCCTCTATCCTATCCTATCCGCTATCCTATCCAATCCTATATCCTATTCTCTATCCTATCCTATCCTCTATCCTATCCTATTATCTATCCTATCCTATTCTCTATCCTATCCTATCCTCTATCCTATTCTATCCTCTATCCTATACAATCCTATATCCTATTCTCTATCCTATCCTATCCTCTATCGTGTCCTATCCTCTATCATATCCTATCCTGTATCCTATCCTATCCTCTATCCTATCCTATCCGCTATCCTATCCAATCCTATATCCTATTCTCTATCCTATCCTATCCTCTACCCTATCCTATCCTCTATCCTATCCTATCCTCTATCGTATCCTGTCCTCTATCCTATCCTCTATCCTATCGTATCCTCTATCCTATCCTATCCTCTATCCTATCCTATCCTCTATCATATCCTATCCTCTATCCTATCCTATCCTCTATCCTATTCTATTCTCTATCCTATCCAATCCTATATCCTATTCTCTATCCTATCCTATCCTCTATCCTATCCTATCCTCTATCATATTTATATCCTCTATCCTATCCTATCCTCTATCCTGTCCTATCGTTTATCCTTTCCTATCCTCTATCCTATCCTATCCTCTATCCTATCCTATCCTCTATCCTATCCTATCCTCTATCATATCCTATCCTCTATCCTATCCTATCCTCTATCCTATTCTATCCTCTATCCTATCCAATCCTATATCCTGTTCTCCATCCTATCCTATCCTCTATCCTATCCTATCCTCTATCCTATCCTATCCTCTATCCTATCCTATCCTCTATCCTATTCTATCCTCTATCCTATCCTATCCTATCCTCTATCCTATCCTATCCTCTATCATATCCTATCCTCTATCCTATCCTATCCTCTATCCTATTCTATCCTCTATCCTATCCAATCCTATATCCTATTCTCCATCCTATCCTATCCTCTATCGTATCCTATCCTCCATCCTATCCCACTCTCTATCCTATCCTATCCTGTACCCTATAATATCCTCTATCCTATCATATTCTCTATCCTATCCTATCCTCTATCGTATCCTGTCCTCTATCCTATCCTCTATCCTATCGTATCCTCTATCCTATCCTATCCTCTATCCTATCCTATCCTCTATCATATCCTATCCTCTATCCTATCCTATCCTCTATCCTATTCTATCCTCTATCCTATCCAATCCTATATCCTATTCTCTATCCTATCCAATCCTATATCCTATCCTCCATCCTATCCCATCCTCTATCCTATCCTATCCTGTACCCTATAATATCCTCAATCCTATCATATTCTCTATCCTATCCTATCCTCTATCGTATCCTGTCCTCTATCCTATCCTCTATCCTATCATATCCTCTATCCTATCCTACCCTCTATCCTATCCTATCCACTATCCTATCGTACCCTCAATCCTATTCTATCCTCTATCCTATCCTATCCTCTATCCTATCCTATTCTCTATCCTATCCTATCCTCTATCCTATCCTATCCTCTATCCTATCCTATCCTATCCTCTATCCTATCCTATCCTCTATCCTATCCTATCCTCTATCATATTCTATCCTCTATCCTATCCAATCCTATATCCTATTCTCTATCCTATCCAATCCTATATCCTATTCTCCATCCTATCCTATCCTCTATCCTATCCTATCCTCTATCCTATCCTATCCTCTATCCTATCCTATCCTATCCGCTATCCTATCCTATCCTCTATCATATCCTATCCTCTATCCTATCCTATCCTCTATCCTATCATATCCGCTATCCTATCCAATCCTATATCCTATTCTCTATCCTATCCTATCCTCTATCCTATCCTATTATCTATCCTATCCTATTCTCTATCCTATCCTATCCTCTATCCTATTCTATCCTCTATCCTATACAATCCTATATCCTATTCTCTATCCTATCCTATCCTCTATCGTATCCTATCCTCTATCGTATCCTATCCTCTATCCTATCCTATCCTCTATCATATCCTATCCTGTATCCTATCCTATCCTCTATCCTATCCTATCCAATCCTATATCCTATTCTCTATCCTATCCTATCCTCTACCCTATCCTATCTTCTATCCTATCTTATTCTCTATCCTATCCTATCCTGTATCATATCCTATCCTCTATCCTATCGAATCCTATATCCTATCCTATCCTCTATCATATCCTATCCTCTATCCTATCCTATCCTCTATCCTATCCTATTCTCTATGCTATCCTATCCTCTATCCTATCCTATCCTCTATCCTATCCTATCCTCTATCCTATTCTATCCTCTATCCTAGCCAATCCTATATCCTATTCTCTATCCTACCCTATCCTCTATCCTATCCTATCCTCTATCCTATCCTATCCTCTATCCTATCCTATCGTTTATCCTTTCCTATCCTCTATCCTATCCTATCCTCTATCGTATCCTATCCTCTATCCTATCCTATCCTCTATCCTATCCTCTATCCTATCCTCCATCCTATCCTATCCACTATTCTATCCTATCCTCTATCCTATCCTATCCTCTATCCTATCATATCCTCTATTCTATCCTACCCTCTATCCTATCCTATCCACTATGCTATCGTACCCTCAATCCTATCCTATCCTCTATCCTATCCTATCCTCTATCCTATCCTATTCTCTATCCTATCCTATCCTCTATCCTATCCTATCCTCTATCCTATCCTATCCTATCCTCTACCCTATCCTATCCTCTATCCTATCCTATCCTCTATCCTATCCAATCCTATATCGTATCCTCTATCCTATCCTATCCTCTATCCTATCCTATTCTCTATCCTATCCTATCCTGTATCCTATCCTACCCTCTATCGTATCCTATCCTCTATCCTATCCTATCCTCTATCCTATCCTATTCTCTATGCTATCCTATCCTCTATCCTATCCTATCCTCTATCCTATCCTATCCTCTATTCTATTCTATCCTCTATCCTAGCCAATCCTATATCCTATTCTCTATCCTACCCTATCCTCTATCCTATCCTATCCTCTATCCTATCCTATCCTATCGTTTATCCTTTCCTATCCTTTATCCTATCCTATCCTCTATCGTATCCTATCCTCTATCCTATCCTATCCTCTATCCTATCCTCTATCCTATCCTCCATCCTATCCTATCCACTATTCTATCCTATCCTCTATCCTATCCTATCCTCTATCCTATCATATCCTCTATTCTACCCTACCCTCTATCCTATCCTATCCACTATGCTATCGTACCCTCAATCCTATCCTATCCTCTATCCTATCCTATCCTCTATCCTATCCTATTCTCTATCCTATCCTATCCTCTATCCTATCCTATCCTCTATCCTATCCTATCCTATCCTCTATCCTATCCTATCCTCTATCCTATCCTATCCTCTATCATATCCTATCCTCTATCCTATCTTATCCGCTATCCTATTCTATCCTCTATCATATCCAATCCTATATCCTATTCTCTATCCTATCCTATCCTCTATCCTATCCTATCCTCTATCCTATCCTATCCACTATCCTATCCTATCCTCTTTCCTATCCTATCCTCTATCCTATCCTATCCTCTATCCTATCCTATCCTCTATCCTATCCTATCCTCTATCCTATCCTATCCTCTATCCTATCCTATCCTCTATCCTATCCTATCCTCTATCCTATCCTATCCTCTACCGTATATTATCCTCTATCCTATCCTATCCTCTACCCTATCCTATCCTCTATCCTATCCTATCCTCTATCCTATCCTATCCTCTATCCTATCCTATTCTCTATCCTATCCTATCCTGTATCCTATCGTACCCTCTATCGTATCCTATCCTCTATCCTATCCTATCCTCTATCCTATCCTATTCTCTATGCTATCCTATCCTCTATCCTATCCTATCCTCTATCCTATCCTATCCTCTATCCTATTCTATCCTCTATCCTAGCCAATCCTATATCCTATTCTCTATCCTACCCTATCCTCTATCCTATCCTATCCTCTATCCTATCCTATCCTATCGTTTATCCTTTCCTATCCTTTATCCTATCCTATCCTCTATCGTATCCTATCCTCTATCCTATCCTATCCTCTATCCTATCCTCTATCCTATCCTCCATCCTATCCTATCCACTATTCTATCCTATCCTCTATCCTATCCTATCCTCTATCCTATTATATCCTCTATTCTACCCTACCCTCTATCCTATCCTATCCACTATGCTATCGTACCCTCAATCCTATCCTATCCTCTATCCTATCCTATCCTCTATCCTATCCTAATCTCTATCCTATCCTATCCTCAATCGTATCCTATCCTCTATCCTATCCTATCCTATCCTCTATCCTATCCTATCCTCTATCCTATCCTATCCTCTATCATATCCTATCCTCTATCCTATCTTATCCTCTATCCTATTCTATCCTCTATCATATCCAATCCTATATCCTATTCTCTATCCTATCCTATCCTCTATCCTATCCTATCCTCTATCCTATCCTATCCACTATCCTATCCTATCCTCTATCCTATCCTATCCTCTATCCTATCCTATCCTCTATCCGATCCTATCGCTTATCCTATCCTATCCTCTATCGTATCCTATCCTCTATCCTATCCTATCCTCTATCCTATCCTATCCTCTACCGTATATTATCCTCTATCCTATCCTATCCTCTACCCTATCCTATCCTCTATCCTATCCTATCCTCTATCCTATCCTATCCTCTATCCTATCCTATTCTCTATCCTATCCTATCCTCTATCCTATCCTACCCTCTATCGTATCCTATCCTCTATCCTATCCTATCCTCTATCCTATCCTATTCTCTATCCTATCCTATCCTCTATCCTATCCTATCCTTTATCCTATCCTATCCTCTATCCTATCCTATCCTCTATCCTATCCTATCCTCTATCCTATCCTATCCTCTAACATATCCTATCCGCTATCCTATCCTATCCTCTATTCTATCCTATCCTCAACCTATCCTATCCTCTATCCTATCCTATCCTCTATCCTATCCTATCCTCTATCCTATCCTATCGTTTATCCTATCCTATCCTCTATCCTATCCTATCCGCTATCCTATCCAATCCTATATCCTATTCTCTATCCTATCCTATCCTCTACCCTATCCTATCCTCTATCCTATCCTATCCTCTATCGTATCCTGTCCTCTATCCTATCCTCTATCCTATCGTATCCTCTATCCTATCCTATCCTCTATCATATCCTATCCTCTATCCTATCCTATCCTCTATCCTATTCTATTCTCTATCCTATCCAATCCTATATCCTATTCTCTATCCTATCCTATCCTCTATCCTATCCTATCCTCTATCATATCCTATCCTCTATCCTATCCTATCCTCTATCCTGTCCTATCGTTTATCCTTTCCTATCCTCTATCCTATCCTATCCTCTATCCTATCCTATCCTCTATCCTATCCTATCCTCTATCATATCCTATCCTCTATCCTATCCTATCCTCTATCCTATTCTATCCTCTATCCTATCCAATCCTATATCCTGTTCTCCATCCTATCCTATCCTCTATCCTATCCTATCCTCTATCCTATCCTATCCTCTATCCTATCCTATCCTCTATCCTATTCTATCCTCTATCCTATCCTATCCTATCCTCTATCCTATCCTATCCTCTATCATATCCTATCCTCTATCCTATCCTATCCTCTATCCTATTCTATCCTCTATCCTATCCAATCCTATATCCTATTCTCTATCCTATCCTATCCTCTACCCTATCCTATCCTCTATCCTATCCTATCCTCTATCGTATCCTGTCCTCTATCCTATCCTCTATCCTATCGTATCCTCTATCCTATCCTATCCTCTATCATATCCTATCCTCTATCCTATCCTATCCTCTATCCTATTCTATTCTCTATCCTATCCAATCCTATATCCTATTCTCTATCCTATCCTATCCTGTACCCTATAATATCCTCTATCCTATCATATTCTCTATCCTATCCTATCCTCTATCGTATCCTGTCCTCTATCCTATCCTCTATCCTATCGTATCCTCTATCCTATCCTATCCTCTATCCTATCCTATCCTCTATCATATCCTATCCTCTATCCTATCCTATCCTCTATCCTATTCTATCCTCTATCCTATCCAATCCTATATCCTATTCTCTATCCTATCCAATCCTATATCCTATCCTCCATCCTATCCCATCCTCTATCCTATCCTATCCTGTACCCTATAATATCCTCTATCCTATCATATTCCCTATCCTATCCTATCCTCTATCGTATCCTGTCCTCTATCCTATCCTCTATCCTATCATATCCTCTATCCTATCCTACCCTCTATCCTATCCTATCCACTATCCTATCGTACCCTCAATCCTATTCTATCCTCTATCCTATCCTATCCTCTATCCTATCCTATTCTCTATCCTATCCTATCCTCTATCCTATCCTATCCTCTATCCTATCCTATCCTATCCTCTATCCTATCCTATCCTCTATCCTATCCTATCCTCTATCATATTCTATCCTCTATCCTATCCAATCCTATATCCTATTCTCTATCCTATCCAATCCTATATCCTATTCTCCATCCTATCCTATCCTCTATCCTATCCTATCCTCTATCCTATCCTATCCTCTATCCTATCCTATCCTATCCGCTATCCTATCCTATCCTCTATCATATCCTATCCTCTATCCTATCCTATCCTCTATCCTATCATATCCGCTATCCTATCCAATCCTATATCCTATTCTCTATCCTATCCTATCCTCTATCCTATCCTATTATCTATCCTATCCTATTCTCTATCCTATCCTATCCTCTATCCTATTCTATCCTCTATCCTATACAATCCTATATCCTATTCTCTATCCTATCCTATCCTCTATCGTATCCTATCCTCTATCGTATCCTATCCTCTATCCTATCCTATCCTCTATCATATCCTATCCTGTATCCTATCCTATCCTCTATCCTATCCTATCCAATCCTATATCCTATTCTCTATCCTATCCTATCCTCTACCCTATCCTATCCTCTATCCTTTCTTATTCTCTATCCTATCCTATCCTGTATCATATCCTATCCTCTATCCTATCGAATCCTATATCCTATCCTATCCTCTATCATATCCTATCCTCTATCCTATCCTATCCTCTATCCTATCCTATTCTCTATGCTATCCTATCCTCTATCCTATCCTATCCTCTATCCTATCCTATCCTCTATCCTATTCTATCCTCTATCCTAGCCAATCCTATATCCTATTCTCTATCCTACCCTATCCTCTATCCTATCCTATCCTCTATCCTATCCTATCCTCTATCCTATCCTATCGTTTATCCTTTCCTATCCTCTATCCTATCCTATCCTCTATCGTATCCTATCCTCTATCCTATCCTATCCTCTATCCTATCCTCTATCCTATCCTCCATCCTATCCTATCCACTATTCTATCCTATCCTCTATCCTATCCTATCCTCTATCCTATCATATCCTCTATTCTATCCTACCCACTATCCTATCCTATCCACTATGCTATCGTACCCTCAATCCTATCCTATCCTCTATCCTATCCTATCCTCTATCCTATCCTATTCTCTATCCTATCCTATCCTCTATCCTATCCTATCCTCTATCCTATCCTATCCTATCCTCTACCCTATCCTATCCTCTATCCTATCCTATCCTCTATCCTATCCAATCCTATATCGTATCCTCTATCCTATCCTATCCTCTATCCTATCCTATTCTCTATCCTATCCTATCCTGTATCCTATCCTACCCTCTATCGTATCCTATCCTCTATCCTATCCTATCCTCTATCCTATCCTATTCTCTATGCTATCCTATCCTCTATCCTATCCTATCCTCTATCCTATCCTATCCTCTATTCTATTCTATCCTCTATCCTAGCCAATCCTATATCCTATTCTCTATCCTACCCTATCCTCTATCCTATCCTATCCTCTATCCTATCCTATCCTATCGTTTATCCTTTCCTATCCTTTATCCTATCCTATCCTCTATCGTATCCTATCCTCTATCCTATCCTATCCTCTATCCTATCCTCTATCCTATCCTCCATCCTATCCTATCCACTATTCTATCCTATCCTCTATCCTATCCTATCCTCTATCGTATCCTGTCCTCTATCCTATCCTCTATCCTATCGTATCCTCTATCCTATCCTATCCTCTATCCTATCCTATCCTCTATCATATCCTATCCTCTATCCTATCCTATCCTCTATCCTATTCTATTCTCTATCCTATCCAATCCTATATCCTATTCTCTATCCTATCCTATCCTCTATCCTATCCTATCCTCTATCATATCCTATCCTCTATCCTATCCTATCCTCTATCCTGTCCTATCGTTTATCCTTTCCTATCCTCTATCCTATCCTATCCTCTATCCTATCCTATCCTCTATCCTATCCTATCCTCTATCATATCCTATCCTCTATCCTATCCAATCCTATATCCTGTTCTCCATCCTATCCTATCCTCTATCCTATCCTATCCTCTATCCTATCCTATCCTCTATCCTATCCTATCCTCTATCCTATTCTATCCTCTATCCTATCCTATCCTATCCTCTATCCTATCCTATCCTCTATCATATCCTATCCTCTATCCTATCCTATCATCTATCCTATTCTATCCTCTATCCTATCCAATCCTATATCCTATTCTCCATCCTATCCTATCCTCTATCGTATCCTATCCTCCATCCTATCCCACTCTCTATCCTATCCTATCCTGTACCCTATAATATCCTCTATCCTATCATATTCTCTATCCTATCCTATCCTCTATCGTATCCTGTCCTCTATCCTATCCTCTATCCTATCGTATCCTCTATCCTATCCTATCCTCTATCCTATCCTATCCTCTATCATATCCTATCCTCTATCCTATCCTATCCTCTATCCTATTCTATCCTCTATCCTATCCAATCCTATATCCTATTCTCTATCCTATCCAATCCTATATCCTATCCTCCATCCTATCCCATCCTCTATCCTATCCTATCCTGTACCCTATAATATCCTCTATCCTATCATATTCTCTATCCTATCCTATCCTCTATCGTATCCTGTCCTCTATCCTATCCTCTATCCTATCATATCCTCTATCCTATTCTACCCTCTATCCTATCCTATCCACTATCCTATCGTACCCTCAATCCTATTCTATCCTCTATCCTATCCTATCCTCTATCCTATCCTATTCTCTATCCTATCCTATCCTCTATCCTATCCTATCTTCTATCCTATCCTATCCTATCCTCTATCCTATCCTATCCTCTATCCTATCCTATCCTCTATCATATTCTATCCTCTATCCTATCCAATCCTATATCCTATTCTCTATCCTATCCAATCCTATATCCTATTCTCCATCCTATCCTATCCTCTATCCTATCCTATCCTCTATCCTATCCTATCCTCTATCCTATCCTATCCTATCCGCTATCCTATCCTATCCTCTATCATATCCTATCCTCTATCCTATCCTATCCTCTATCCTATCATATCCGCTATCCTATCCAATCCTATATCCTATTCTCTATCCTATCCTATCCTCTATCCTATCCTATTATCTATCCTATCCTATTCTCTATCCTATCCTATCCTCTATCCTATTCTATCCTCTATCCTATACAATCCTATATCCTATTCTCTATCCTATCCTATCCTCTATCGTATCCTATCCTCTATCGTATCCTATCCTCTATCCTATCCTATCCTCTATCATATCCTATCCTGTATCCTATCCTATCCTCTATCCTATCCTATCCAATCCTATATCCTATTCTCTATCCTATCCTATCCTCTACCCTATCCTATCCTCTATCCTATCTTATTCTCTATCCTATCCTATCCTGTATCATATCCTATCCTCTATCCTATCGAATCCTATATCCTATCCTATCCTCTATCATATCCTATCCTCTATCCTATCCTATCCTCTATCCTATCCTATTCTCTATGCTATCCTATCCTCTATCCTATCCTATCCTCTATCCTATCCTATCCTCTATCCTATTCTATCCTCTATCCTAGCCAATCCTATATCCTATTCTCTATCCTACCCTATCCTCTATCCTATCCTATCCTCTATCCTATCCTATCCTCTATCCTATCCTATCGTTTATCCTTTCCTATCCTCTATCCTATCCTATCCTCTATCGTATCCTATCCTCTATCCTATCCTATCCTCTATCCTATCCTCTATCCTATCCTCCATCCTATCCTATCCACTATTCTATCCTATCCTCTATCCTATCCTATCCTCTATCCTATCATATCCTCTATTCTATCCTACCCACTATCCTATCCTATCCACTATGCTATCGTACCCTCAATCCTATCCTATCCTCTATCCTATCCTATCCTCTATCCTATCCTATTCTCTATCCTATCCTATCCTCTATCCTATCCTATCCTCTATCCTATCCTATCCTATCCTCTACCCTATCCTATCCTCTATCCTATCCTATCCTCTATCCTATCCAATCCTATATCGTATCCTCTATCCTATCCTATCCTCTATCCTATCCTATTCTCTATCCTATCCTATCCTGTATCCTATCCTACCCTCTATCGTATCCTATCCTCTATCCTATCCTATCCTCTATCCTATCCTATTCTCTATGCTATCCTATCCTCTATCCTATCCTATCCTCTATCCTATCCTATCCTCTATTCTATTCTATCCTCTATCCTAGCCAATCCTATATCCTATTCTCTATCCTACCCTATCCTCTATCCTATCCTATCCACTATCCTATCCTATCCTATCGTTTATCCTTTCCTATCCTTTATCCTATCCTATCCTCTATCGTATCCTATCCTCTATCCTATCCTATCCTCTATCCTATCCTCTATCCTATCCTCCATCCTATCCTATCCACTATTCTATCCTATCCTCTATCCTATCCTATCCTCTATCCTATCATATCCTCTATTCTACCCTACCCTCTATCCTATCCTATCCACTATGCTATCGTACCCTCAATCCTATCCTATCCTCTATCCTATCCTATCCTCTATCCTATCCTATTCTCTATCCTATCCTATCCTCTATCCTATCCTATCCTCTATCCTATCCTATCCTATCCTCTATCCTATCCTATCCTCTATCCTATCCTATCCTCTATCATATCCTATCCTCTATCCTATCTTATCCTCTATCCTATTCTATCCTCTATCATATCCAATCCTATATCCTATTCTCTATCCTATCCTATCCTCTATCCTATCCTATCCTCTATCCTATCCTATCCACTATCCTATCCTATCCTCTTTCCTATCCTATCCTCTATCCTATCCTATCCTCTATCCTATCCTATCCTCTATCCTATCCTATCCTCTATCCTATCCTATCCTCTATCCTATCCTATCCTCTATCCTATCCTATCCTCTATCCTATCCTATCCTCTATCCTATCCTATCCTCTACCGTATATTATCCTCTATCCTATCCTATCCTCTACCCTATCCTATCCTCTATCCTATCCTATTCTCTATCCTATCCTATCCTGTATCCTATCCTACCCTCTATCGTATCCTATCCTCTATCCTATCCTATCCTCTATCCTATCCTATTCTCTATGCTATCCTATCCTCTATCCTATCCTATCCTCTATCCTATCCTATCCTCTATCCTATTCTATCCTCTATCCTAGCCAATCCTATATCCTATTCTCTATCCTACCCTATCCTCTATCCTATCCTATCCTCTATCCTATCCTATCCTATCGTTTATCCTTTCCTATCCTTTATCCTATCCTATCCTCTATCGTATCCTATCCTCTATCCTATCCTATCCTCTATCCTATCCTCTATCCTATCCTCCATCCTATCCTATCCACTATTCTATCCTATCCTCTATCCTATCCTATCCTCTATCCTATTATATCCTCTATTCTACCCTACCCTCTATCCTATCCTATCCACTATGCTATCGTACCCTCAATCCTATCCTATCCTCTATCCTATCCTATCCTCTATCCTATCCTAATCTCTATCCTATCCTATCCTCAATCGTATCCTATCCTCTATCCTATCCTATCCTATCCTCTATCCTATCCTATCCTCTATCCTATCCTATCCTCTATCATATCCTATCCTCTATCCTATCTTATCCTCTATCCTATTCTATCCTCTATCATATCCAATCCTATATCCTATTCTCTATCCTATCCTATCCTCTATCCTATCCTATCCACTATCCTATCCTATCCACTATCCTATCCTATCCTCTATCCTATCCTATCCTCTATCCTATCCTATCCTCTATCCGATCCTATCGTTTATCCTATCCTATCCTCTATCGTATCCTATCCTCTATCCTATCCTATCCTCTATCCTATCCTATCCTCTACCGTATATTATCCTCTATCCTATCCTATCCTCTACCCTATCCTATCCTCTATCCTATCCTATCCTCTATCCTATCCTATCCTCTATCCTATCCTATTCTCTATCCTATCCTATCCTCTATCCTATCCTACCCTCTATCGTATCCTATCCTCTATCCTATCCTATCCTCTATCCTATCCTATTCTCTATCCTATCCTATCCTCTATCCTATCCTATCCTTTATCCTATCCTATCCTCTATCCTATCCTATCCTCTATCCTATCCTATCCTCTATCCTATCCTATCCTCTAACATATCCTATCCGCTATCCTATCCTATCCTCTATTCTATCCTATCCTCAACCTATCCTATCCTCTATCCTATCCTATCCTCTATCCTATCCTATCCTCTATCCTATCCTATCGTTTATCCAATCCTATCCTCTATCCTATTCTATCCTCTATCCTATCCAATCCTATATCCTATTCTCTATCCTATCCTATCCTCTATCGTATCCTATCCTCTATCCTATCCAATCCTATATCGTATCCTCTATCCTATCCTATCCTCAACCTATCCTATCATCTATCCTATCCTATCCTCTATCCTATCGTATCCTCTATCCTATCCTATCGTTTTTCCTATCCTATCCTGTATCCTATCGTATCCTCTATCCTATCCTATCGTTTATCCTATCCTATCCTCTATCCTATCCTATCCTCTAACATATCCTATCCGCTATCCTATCCTATCCTCTATCCCATTCTATCCTCTATCCTATCCAATCCTATATCCTATTCTCTATCCTATCCTATCCCCTATCCTATCCTATCCTCTATCCTATCCTATCCTCTATCCTATCCTATCCTCTATCCTATCCTATCCTCTATCCTATCCTATCGTTTATCCTTTCCTCTCCTCAATCCTATCCTATTCTCTATCCTATCCTATCCTCTATCCTATCCTATCCTTTATCCTATCCTATCCTCTATCCTATCCTATCCTCTATCCTATCCTATCCTCTATCCTATCCTATCCTCTAACATATCCTATCCGCTATCCTATCCTATCCTCTATTCTATCCTATCCTCAACCTATCCTATCCTCTATCCTATCCTATCCTCTATCCTATCCTATCCTCTATCCTATCCTATCGTTTATCCAATCCTATCCTCTATCCTATTCTATCCTCTATCCTATCCAATCCTATATCCTATTCTCTATCCTATCCTATCCTCTATCGTATCCTATCCTCTATCCTATCCAATCCTATATCGTATCCTCTATCCTATCCTATCCTCAACCTATCCTATCATCTATCCTATCCTATCCTCTATCCTATCGTATCCTCTATCCTATCCTATCGTTTTTCCTATCCTATCCTGTATCCTATCGTATCCTCTATCCTATCCTATCGTTTATCCTATCCTATCCTCTATCCTATCCTATCCTCTAACATATCCTATCCGCTATCCTATCCTATCCTCTATCCCATTCTATCCTCTATCCTATCCAATCCTATATCCTATTCTCTATCCTATCCTATCCCCTATCCTATCCTATCCTCTATCCTATCCTATTCTCTATCCTATCCTATCCTGTATCCTATCCTACCCTCTATCGTATCCTATCCTCTATCCTATCCTATCCTCTATCCTATCCTATTCTCTATGCTATCCTATCCTCTATCCTATCCTATCCTCTATCCTATCCTATCCTCTATCCTATTCTATCCTCTATTCTAGCCAATCCTATATCCTATTCTCTATCCTACCCTATCCTCTATCCTATCCTATCCTCTATCCTATCCTATCCTATCGTTTATCCTTTCCTATCCTTTATCCTATCCTATCCTCTATCGTATCCTATCGTCTATCCTATCCTATCCTCTATCCTATCCTCTATCCTATCCTCCATCCTATCCTATCCACTATTCTATCCTATCCTCTATCCTATCCTATCCTCTATCCTATCATATCCTCTATTCTACCCTACCCTCTATCCTATCCTATCCACTATGCTATCGTACCCTCAATCCTATCCTATCCTCTATCCTATCCTATCCTCTATCCTATCCTATTCTCTATCCTATCCTATCCTCTATCCTATCCTATC
Organism: Halictus rubicundus; assembly: GCF_050948215.1. Classification (NCBI taxonomy): domain Eukaryota; kingdom Metazoa; phylum Arthropoda; class Insecta; order Hymenoptera; family Halictidae; genus Halictus; species Halictus rubicundus. The sequence goes on from NW_027488878.1 coordinate 53,893, forward strand.
CTCTATCCTATCCTATCCTATCCTCTATCCTATCCTATCCTCTATCATATCCTATCCTCTATCCTATCTTATCCTCTATCCTATTCTATCCTCTATCATATCCAATCCTATATCCTATTCTCTATCCTATCCTATTCTCTATCCTATCCTATCCTCTATCCTATCCTATCCACTATCCTATCCTATCCTCTATCCTATCCTATCCTCTATCCTATCCTATCCTCTATCCTATCCTATCGTTTATCCTATCCTATCCTCTATCCTATCCTATCCTCTATCCTATCCTATCCTCTATCCTATCCTATCCTCTATCCTATCCTATCCTCTACCGTATATTATCCTCTATCCTATCCTATCCTCTACCCTATCCTATCCTCTATCCTATCCTATCCTCTATCCTATCCTATCCTCTATCCTATCCTATCCTCTATCCTATCCTATCCTCTATCCTATCCTATCCTCTATCCTATCCTATCCTCTATCCTATACTATCCTCTATCCTATCCTATCCGCTATCCTATCCTATCCTCTATACTATCCTATAATCTATCCTATCCTATCGTCTATCATATCCTATCCTCTATCCTATCCTATCCTCTATCCTATCCTATCCTCTATCCTATCCTATCCTCTATCCTATCCTATCCTCTATCCTATCCTATCCTCTATCCTATCCTATTCTCTATCCTATGCTATCCTCTATCCTATTCTATCCTGTATCCTATCCAATCGAATATCCTATTCTCTATCCTATCCTATCCTCTATCGTATCCTATCCTCTATACAATCCTATCGTTTATCCTATCCTATCCTCTATCCTATTCTATCATCTAACATATCCTATACGCTATCCTATCCTATCCTCTATCCTATTCTATCCTCTATCCTATCCAATCCTATACCCTATTCTCTATCCTATCCTATCCTCTATCGTATCCTATCCTCTATCCTATCCTATCCTCTATCGTATCCTATCCTCTATCCTATCCTATCCTTAACCTATCCTATCCTCTATCCTATCCTATCCTCTATCCTATCCTATCGTTTATCCTATCCTATCCTCTATCCTATTCTATCATCTAACATATCCTATACGCTATCCTATCCTATCCTCTATCCTATTCTATCCTCTATCCTATCCAATCCTATACCCTATTCTCTATCCTATCCTATCCTCTATCGTATCCTATCATCTATCCTATCCTATCCTCTATCCTATCCTATCCTCTATTCTATCCTCTATCCTATCCTATCCACTATTCTACCCTATCGTCTATCCTATCCTATCCTCTATCCTATCCTATCCGCTATCCTATCCTATCCTCTATACTATCCTATAATCTATCCTATCCTATCGTCTATCCTATCCTATCCTCTATCCTATCCTATCCTCTATCCTATCCTATCCTCTATCCTATCCTATCCTCTATCCTATCCTATTCTCTATCCTATGCTATCCTCTATCCTATTCTATCCTGTATCCTATCCAATCGAATATCCTATTCTCTATCCTATCCTATCCTCTATCCTATCCTATCCTCTATCCTATCCTATCCTCTATCCTATCCTATCCTCTATCCTATCCTATCCTCTATCCTATCCTATTCTCTATCCTATGCTATCCTCTATCCTATTCTATCCTGTATCCTATCCAATCGAATATCCTATTCTCTATCCTATCCTATCCTCTATCGTATCCTATCCTCCATCGTATCCTATCCTCTATCCTATCCTATCCTCTATCATATCCTATCCTCTATCCTATCCTATCCTCTATCCTATCCTATTCTCTATCCTATCCTATCCTCTATCCTATCCTATCCTTTATCCTATCCTATCCTCTATCCTATCCTATCCTCTATCCTATCCTATCCTCTATCCTATCCTATCCTCTAACATATCCTATCCGCTATCCTATCCTATCCTCTATCCTATCCTATCCTCTATCCTATCCTATTCTCTATCCTATCCTATCCTGTATCCTATCCTACCCTCTATCGTATCCTATCCTCTATCCTATCCTATCCTCTATCCTATCCTATTCTCTATGCTATCCTATCCTCTATCCTATCCTATCCTCTATCCTATCCTATCCTCTATTCTATTCTATCCTCTATCCTAGCCAATCCTATATCCTATTCTCTATCCTACCCTATCCTCTATCCTATCCTATCCTCTATCCTATCCTATCCTATCGTTTATCCTTTCCTATCCTTTATCCTATCCTATCCTCTATCGTATCCTATCCTCTATCCTATCCTATCCTCTATCCTATCCTCTATCCTATCCTCCATCCTATCCTATCCACTATTCTATCCTATCCTCTATCCTATCCTATCCTCTATCCTATCATATCCTCTATTCTACCCTACCCTCTATCCTATCCTATCCACTATGCTATCGTACCCTCAATCCTATCCTATCCTCTATCCTATCCTATCCTCTATCCTATCCTATTCTCTATCCTATCCTATCCTCTATCCTATCCTATCCTCTATCCTATCCTATCCTCTATCCTATCCTATCCTCTATCCTATCCTATCCTCTATCATATCCTATCCTCTATCCTATCTTATCCTCTATCCTATTCTATCCTCTATCATATCCAATCCTATATCCTATTCTCTATCCTATCCTATCCTCTATCCTATCCTATCCTCTATCCTATCCTATCCACTATCCTATCCTATCCTCTTTCCTATCCTATCCTCTATCCTATCCTATCCTCTATCCTATCCTATCCTCTATCCTATCCTATCCTCTATCCTATCCTATCCTCTATCCTATCCTATCCTCTATCCTATCCTATCCTCTACCGTATATTATCCTCTATCCTATCCTATCCTCTACCCTATCCTATCCTCTATCCTATCCTATCCTCTATCCTATCCTATCCTCTATCCTATCCTATTCTCTATCCTATCCTATCCTGTATCCTATCCTACCCTCTATCGTATCCTATCCTCTATCCTATCCTATCCTCTATCCTATCCTATTCTCTATGCTATCCTATCCTCTATCCTATCCTATCCTCTATCCTATCCTATCCTCTATCCTATTCTATCCTCTATCCTAGCCAATCCTATATCCTATTCTCTATCCTACCCTATCCTCTATCCTATCCTATCCTCTATCCTATCCTATCCTATCGTTTATCCTTTCCTATCCTTTATCCTATCCTATCCTCTATCGTATCCTATCCTCTATCCTATCCTATCCTCTATCCTATCCTCTATCCTATCCTCCATCCTATCCTATCCACTATTCTATCCTATCCTCTATCCTATCCTATCCTCTATCCTATTATATCCTCTATTCTACCCTACCCTCTATCCTATCCTATCCACTATGCTATCGTACCCTCAATCCTATCCTATCCTCTATCCTATCCTATCCTCTATCCTATCCTAATCTCTATCCTATCCTATCCTCAATCGTATCCTATCCTCTATCCTATCCTATCCTATCCTCTATCCTATCCTATCCTCTATCCTATCCTATCCTCTATCATATCCTATCCTCTATCCTATCTTATCCTCTATCCTATTCTATCCTCTATCATATCCAATCCTATATCCTATTCTCTATCCTATCCTATCCTCTATCCTATCCTATCCTCTATCCTATCCTATCCACTATCCTATCCTATCCTCTATCCTATCCTATCCTCTATCCTATCCTATCCTCTATCCGATCCTATCGTTTATCCTATCCTATCCTCTATCGTATCCTATCCTCTATCCTATCCTATCCTCTATCCTATCCTATCCTCTACCGTATATTATCCTCTATCCTATCCTATCCTCTACCCTATCCTATCCTCTATCCTATCCTATCCTCTATCCTATCCTATCCTCTATCCTATCCTATTCTCTATCCTATCCTATCCTCTATCCTATCCTACCCTCTATCGTATCCTATCCTCTATCCTATCCTATCCTCTATCCTATCCTATTCTCTATCCTATCCTATCCTCTATCCTATCCTATCCTTTATCCTATCCTATCCTCTATCCTATCCTATCCTCTATCCTATCCTATCCTCTATCCTATCCTATCCTCTAACATATCCTATCCGCTATCCTATCCTATCCTCTATTCTATCCTATCCTCAACCTATCCTATCCTCTATCCTATCCTATCCTCTATCCTATCCTATCCTCTATCCTATCCTATCGTTTATCCAATCCTATCCTCTATCCTATTCTATCCTCTATCCTATCCAATCCTATATCCTATTCTCTATCCTATCCTATCCTCTATCGTATCCTATCCTCTATCCTATCCAATCCTATATCGTATCCTCTATCCTATCCTATCCTCAACCTATCCTATCATCTATCCTATCCTATCCTCTATCCTATCGTATCCTCTATCCTATCCTATCGTTTTTCCTATCCTATCCTCTATCCTATCGTATCCTCTATCCTATCCTATCGTTTATCCTATCCTATCCTCTATCCTATCCTATCCTCTAACATATCCTATCCGCTATCCTATCCTATCCTCTATCCCATTCTATCCTCTATCCTATCCAATCCTATATCCTATTCTCTATCCTATCCTATCCCCTATCCTATCCTATCCTCTATCCTATCCTATCCTCTATCCTATCCTATCCTCTATCCTATCCTATCCTCTATCCTATCCTATCGTTTATCCTTTCCTCTCCTCTATCCTATCCTATCCTCTATCGTATCCTATCCTCTATCCTATCCTATCCTCTATCCTATCCTCTATCCTATCCTCCATCCTATCCTATCCACTATTCTATCCTATCCTCTATCCTATCCTCCATCCTATCCTATCCACTATTCTATCCTATCCTCTATCCTATCCTATCCTCTATCCTATCATATCCTCTATTCTACCCTACCCTCTATCCTATCCTATCCACTATGCTATCGTACCCTCAATCCTATCCTATCCTCTATCCTATCCTATCCTCTATCCTATCCTATTCTCTATCCTATCCTATCCTCTATCCTATCCTATCCTCTATCCTATCCTATCCTATCCTCTACCCTATCCTATCCTCTATCCTATCCTATCCTCTATCCTATCCAATCCTATATCGTATCCTCTATCCTATCCTATCCTCTATCCTATCCTATTCTCTGTCCTATCCTATCCTGTATCCTATCCTACCCTCTATCGTATCCTATCCTCTATCCTATCCTATCCTCTATCCTATCCTATTCTCTATGCTATCCTATCCTCTATCCTATCCTATCCTCTATCCTATCCTATCCTCTATCCTATTCTATCCTCTATTCTAGCCAATCCTATATCCTATTCTCTATCCTACCCTATCCTCTATCCTATCCTATCCTCTATCCTATCCTATCCTATCGTTTATCCTTTCCTATCCTTTATCCTATCCTATCCTCTATCGTATCCTATCCTCTATCCTATCCTATCCTCTATCCTATCCTCTATCCTATCCTCCATCCTATCCTATCCACTATTCTATCCTATCCTCTATCCTATCCTATCCTCTATCCTATCATATCCTCTATTCTACCCTACCCTCTATCCTATCCTATCCACTATGCTATCGTACCCTCAATCCTATCCTATCCTCTATCCTATCCTATCCTCTATCCTATCCTATTCTCTATCCTATCCTATCCTCTATCCTATCCTATCCTCTATCCTATCCTATCCTATCCTCTATCCTATCCTATCCTCTATCATATCCTATCCTCTATCCTATCTTATCCTCTATCCTATTCTATCCTCTATCATATCCAATCCTATATCCTATTCTCTATCCTATCCTATTCTCTATCCTATCCTATCCTCTATCCTATCCTATCCACTATCCTATCCTATCCTCTATCCTATCCTATCCTCTATCCTATCCTATCCTCTATCCTATCCTATCGTTTATCCTATCCTATCCTCTATCCTATCCTATCCTCTATCCTATCCTATCCTCTATCCTATCCTATCCTCTATCCTATCCTATCCTCTACCGTATATTATCCTCTATCCTATCCTATCCTCTACCCTATCCTATCCTCTATCCTATCCTATCCTCTATCCTATCCTATCCTCTATCCTATCCTATCCTCTATCCTATCCTATCCTCTATCCTATCCTATCCTCTATCCTATCCTATCCTCTATCCTATCCTATCCTCTATCCTATCCTATCCTCTATCCTATACTATCCTCTATCCTATCCTATCCGCTATCCTATCCTATCCTCTATACTATCCTATAATCTATCCTATCCTATCCTCTATCCTATCCTATCCTCTATCCTATCCTATTCTCTATCCTATCCTATCCTCTATCCTATCCTATCCTCTATCCTATCCTATCCTATCCTCTATCCTATCCTATCCTCTATCATATCCTATCCTCTATCCTATCTTATCCTCTATCCTATTCTATCCTCTATCATATCCAATCCTATATCCTATTCTCTATCCTATCCTATTCTCTATCCTATCCTATCCTCTATCCTATCCTATCCACTATCCTATCCTATCCTCTATCCTATCCTATCCTCTATCCTATCCTATCCTCTATCCTATCCTATCGTTTATCCTATCCTATCCTCTATCCTATCCTATCCTCTATCCTATCCTATCCTCTATCCTATCCTATCCTCTATCCTATCCTATCCTCTATCCTATCCTATCCTCTACCGTATATTATCCTCTATCCTATCCTATCCTCTACCCTATCCTATCCTCTATCCTATCCTATCCTCTATCCTATCCTATCCTCTATCCTATCCTATCCTCTATCCTATCCTATCCTCTATCCTATCCTATCCTCTATCCTATCCTATCCTCTATCCTATCCTATCCTCTATCCTATACTATCCTCTATCCTATCCTATCCGCTATCCTATCCTATCCTCTATACTATCCTATAATCTATCCTATCCTATCGTCTATCATATCCTATCCTCTATCCTATCCTATCCTCTATCCTATCCTATCCTCTATCCTATCCTATCCTCTATCCTATCCTATCCTCTATCCTATCCTATCCTCTATCCTATCCTATCCTCTATCCTATCCTATTCTCTATCCTATGCTATCCTCTATCCTATTCTATCCTGTATCCTATCCAATCGAATATCCTATTCTCTATCCTATCCTATCCTCTATCGTATCCTATCCTCTATCCAATCCTATCGTTTATCCTATCCTATCCTCTATCCTATTCTATCATCTAACATATCCTATACGCTATCCTATCCTATCCTCTATCCTATTCTATCCTCTATCCTATCCAATCCTATACCCTATTCTCTATCCTATCCTATCCTCTATCGTATCCTATCCTCTATCCTATCCTATCCTCTATCGTATCCTATCCTCTATCCTATCCTATCCTCAACCTATCCTATCCTCTATCCTATCCTATCCTCTATCCTATCCTATCGTTTATCCTATCCTATCCTCTATCCTATTCTATCATCTAACATATCCTATACGCTATCCTATCCAAATCCTCTATCCTATTCTATCCTCTATCCTATCCAATCCTATACCCTATTCTCTATCCTATCCTATCCTCTATCGTATCCTATCATCTATCCTATCCTATCCTCTATCCTATCCTATCCTCTATTCTATCCTCTATCCTATCCTATCCACTATTCTACCCTATCGTCTATCCTATCCTATCCTCTATCCTATCCTATCCGCTATCCTATCCTATCCTCTATACTATCCTATAATCTATCCTATCCTATCGTCTATCCTATCCTATCCTCTATCCTATCCTATCCTCTATCCTATCCTATCCTCTATCCTATCCTATCCTCTATCCTATCCTATTCTCTATCCTATGCTATCCTCTATCCTATTCTATCCTGTATCCTATCCAATCGAATATCCTATTCTCTATCCTATCCTATCCTCTATCCTATCCTATCCTCTATCCTATCCTATCCTCTATCCTATCCTATCCTCTATCCTATCCTATCCTCTATCCTATCCTATTCTCTATCCTATGCTATCCTCTATCCTATTCTATCCTGTATCCTATCCAATCGAATATCCTATTCTCTATCCTATCCTATCCTCTATCGTATCCTATCCTCCATCGTATCCTATCCTCTATCCTATCCTATCCTCTATCATATCCTATCCTCTATCCTATCCTATCCTCTATCCTATCCTATTCTCTATCCTATCCTATCCTCTATCCTATCCTATCCTTTATCCTATCCTATCCTCTATCCTATCCTATCCTCTATCCTATCCTATCCTCTATCCTATCCTATCCTCTAACATATCCTATCCGCTATCCTATCCTATCCTCTATCCTATCCTATCCTCAACCTATCCTATCCTCTATCCTATCCTATCCTCTATCCTATCCTATCCTCTATCCTATCCTATCGTTTATCCAATCCTATCCTCTATCCTATTCTATCCTCTATCCTATCCAATCCTATATCCTATTCTCTATCCTATCCTATCCTCTATCGTATCCTATCCTCTATCCTATCCAATCCTATATCGAATCCTCTATCCTATCCTATCCTCAACCTATCCTATCCTCTATCCTATCCTATCCTCTATCCTATCGTTTATCCTATCCTATCCTCTATCCTATCGTATCCTCTATCCTATCCTATCGTTTATCCTATCCTATCCTCTATCCTATCCTATCCTCTAACATATCCTATCCGCTATCCTATCCTATCCTCTATCCTATTCTATCCTCTATCCTATCCAATCCTATATCCTATTCTCTATCCTATTATATCCTCTATCGTATCCTATCCTCTATCCTATCCTATCCCCTATCCTATCCTATCCTCTATCCTATCCTATTCTCTATCATATCCTATCCTCTATCCTATCCTATCCTCTATCCTATCCTATCCGCTATCCTATCCTATCCTCTATACTATCCTATCCTCTATCCTATCCTATCGTCTATCCTATCCTATACTCTATCCTATCCTATCCTCTATCCTATCCTATCCTCTATCCTATCCTATCCTCTATCCTCTATCCTATCCTATCCTCTATCCTATCCTATCCTCTATCCTATCCTATCCTCTATCCTATCCTATCCTCTATCCTATCCTATCCTCTATCCTATCCTATCCTCTATCCTATCCTATCCTCTATCCTATACTATCCTCTATCCTATCCTATCCGCTATCCTATCCTATCCTCTATACTATCCTATAATCTATCCTATCCTATCGTCTATCCTATCCTATCCTCTATCCTATCCTATCCTCTATCCTATCCTATCCTCTATCCTATCCTATCCTCTATCCTATCCTATCCGCTATCCTATCCAATCCTATATCCTATTCTCTATCCTATCCTATCCTCTATCCTATTATATCCTCTATCCTATCCTATTCTCTATCCTATCCTATCCTCTATCCTATTCTATCCTGTATCCTATCCAATCGAATATCCTATCCTCTATCCTATCCTCTATCCTATCCTATCCTCTGTCCTATCCTGTCCTCTATCCTATTCTATCCTCTATCCTATCCTATCCTCTATCCTATCCTATCCTCTATCCTGTCCTATTCTCTATCCTATCCTCTATCCTAACCTATCCTCTATCCTATCCTATCCTCTATCCTATAAAATCCTCTATCCTATCCTATCCTCTATCCTATTCTATCCTCTATCCTATCCTATCCTCTATCCTATCCTATCGTTTATCCTATCCTATCCTCTATCCTATTCTATCCTCTAACATATCCTATACGCTATCCTATCCTATCCTCTATCCTATTCTATCCTCTATCCTATCCAATCCTATACCCTATTCTCTATCCTATCCTATCCTCTATCGTATCCTATCCTCTATCATATCCTATCCTCTATCCTATCCTATCCTCTATCCTATCCTATCCGCTATCCTATCCTATCCTCTATACTATCCTATCCTCTATCCTATCCTATCGTCTATCCTATCCTATACTCTATCCTATCCTATCCTCTATCCTATCCTATCCTCTATCCTATCCTATCCTCTATCCTCTATCCTATCCTATCCTCTATCCTATCCTATCCTCTATCCTATCCTATCCTCTATCCTATCCTATCCTCTATCCTATCCTATCCTCTATCCTATCCTATCCTCTATCCTATACTATCCTCTATCCTATCCTATCCGCTATCCTATCCTATCCTCTATACTATCCAATAATCTATCCTATCCTATCGTCTATCCTATCCTATCCTCTATCCTATCCTATCCTCTATCCTATCCTATCCTCTATCCTATCCTATCCTCTATCCTATCCTATCCGCTATCCTATCCAATCCTATATCCTATTCTCTATCCTATCCTATCCTCTATCCTATCCTATCCTCTATCCTATCCTATTCTCTATCCTATCCTATCCTCTATCCTATTCTATCCTGTATCCTATCCAATCGAATATCCTATCCTCTATCCTATCCTCTATCCTATCCTATCCTCTGTCCTATCCTGTCCTCTATCCTATTCTATCCTCTATCCTATCCTATCCTCTATCCTATCCTATCCTCTATCCTGTCCTATTCTCTATCCTATCCTCTATCCTAACCTATCCTCTATCCTATCCTATCCTCTATCCTATAAAATCCTCTATCCTATCCTATCCTCTATCCTATTCTATCCTCTATCCTATCCTATCCTCTATCCTATCCTATCGTTTATCCTATCCTATCCTCTATCCTATTCTATCCTCTAACATATCCTATACGCTATCCTATCCTATCCTCTATCCTATTCTATCCTCTATCCTATCCAATCCTATACCCTATTCTCTATCCTATCCTATCCTCTATCGTATCCTATCATCTATCCTATCCTATCCTCTATCCTATCCTATCCTCTATTCTATCCTCTATCCTATCCTATCCACTATTCTATCCTATCGTCTATCCTATCCTATCCTCTATCCTATCCTATCCGCTATCCTATCCTATCCTCTATACTATCCTATAATCTATCCTATCCTATCGTCTATCCTATCCTATCCTCTATCCTATCCTATCCTCTATCCTATCCTATCCTCTATCCTATCCTATCCTCTATCCTATCCTATCCTCTATCCTATCCTATCCGCTATCCTATTCAATCCTATATCCTATTCTCTATCCTATTCTATCCTCTATCCTATCCTATCCTCTATCCTATACTATTCTCTATCCTATCCTATCCTCTATCCTATTCTATCCTGTATCCTATCCAATCGAATATCCTATTCTCTATCCTATCCTATCCTCTATCGTATCCTATCCTCCATCGTATCCTATCCTCTATCCTATCCTATCCTCTATCATATCCTATCCTCTATCCTATCCTATCCTCTATCCTATCCTATCCGCTATCCTATCCAATCCTATATCCTATTCTCTATCCTGTCCTATCCTCTACCCTATCCTATCCTCTATCCTATCCTATTCTCTATCCTACCCTATCCTCTATCCTATCCTATCCTGTATCCTATCCTATCCTCTATCCTATCCTATCCTCTATCCTATCCTATCCTCTATCCTATCCTATCCGCTATCCTATCCAATCCTATATCCTATTCTCTATCCTATCCTATCCTCTATCCTATCCTATCCTCTATCCTATCCTATTCTCTATCCTATCCTATCCTCTATCCTATTCTATCCTGTATCCTATCCAATCGAATATCCTATCCTCTATCCTATCCTCTATCCTATCCTATCCTCTGTCCTATCCTGTCCTCTATCCTATTCTATCCTCTATCCTATCCTATCCTCTATCCTATCCTATCCTCTATCCTGTCCTATTCTCTATCCATCCTCTATCCTAACCTATCCTCTATCCTATCCTATCCTCTATCCTATTCTATCCTCTAACATATCCTATACGCTATCCTATCCTATCCTCTATCCTATTCTATCCTCTATCCTATCCAATCCTATACCCTATTCTCTATCCTATCCTATCCTCTATCGTATCCTATCATCTATCCTATCCTATCCTCTATCCTATCCTATCCTCTATTCTATCCTCTATCCTATCCTATCCACTATTCTATCCTATCGTCTATCCTATCCTATCCTCTATCCTATCCTATCCGCTATCCTATCCGATCCTCTATACTATCCTATAATCTATCCTATCCTATCGTCTATCCTATCCTATCCTCTATCCTATCCTATCCTCTATCCTATCCAATCCTATATCCTATTCTCTATCCTATCCTATCCTCTATCGTATCCTATCCTCTATCCTATCCTATCCCCTATCCTATCCTATCCTCTATCCTATCCTATCCTCTATCATATCCTATCCTCTATCCTATCCTATCCTCTATCCTATCCTATCGTTTATTCTTTCCTATCCTCTATCCTATTCTATCCTCTATCGTGTCCTATCCTCTATCCTATCCTATCCTCTATCCTATCCTCTATCCTATCCTATCCACTATTCTATCCTATCCTCTATCCTATCCTATCCTCTATCCTATCCTATCCGCTATCCTATCCTATCCTCTATACTATCCTATCCTCTATCCTATCCTATCGTCTATCCTATCCTATACTCTATCCTATCCTATCCTCTATCCTATCCTATCCTCTATCCTATCCTATCCTCTATCCTATCCTATCCACTATCCTATCCAATCCTATATCATATTCTCTATCCTGTCCTATCCTCTACCCTATCCTATCCTCTATCCTATCCTATTCTCTATCCTATCCTATCCTCTATCCTATCCTATCCTTTATCCTATCCTATCCTCTATCCTATCCTATCCTCTATCCTATCCTGTCCTCTATCCTATCCTATCCTCTAACATATCCTATCCGCTATCCTATCCTATCCTCTATCCTATCCTATCCTCAACCTATCCTATCCTCTATCCTATTCTATCCTCTAACATATCCTATACGCTATCCTATCCTATCCTCTATCCTATTCTATCCTCTATCCTATCCAATCCTATACCCTATTCTCTATCCTATCCTATCCTCTATCGTATCCTATCATCTATCCTATCCTATCCTCTATCCTATCCTATCCTCTATTCCATCCTCTATCCTATCCTATCCACTATTCTATCCTATCGTCTATCCTATCCTATCCTCTATCCTATCCTATCCGCTATCCTATCCTATCCTCTATACTATCCTATAATCTATCCTATCCTATCGTCTATCCTATCCTATCCTCTATCCTATCCTATCCTCTATCCTATCCTATCCTCTATCCTATCCTATCCTCTATCCTATCCTATCCGCTATCCTATCCAATCCTATATCCTATTCTCTATCCTATCCTATCCTCTATCCTATCCTATCCTCTATCCTATCCTATTCTCTATCCTATCCCATCCTCTATCCTATTCTATCCTGTATCCTATACAATCGAATATCCTATTCTCTATCCTATCCTATCCTCTATCGTATCCTATCCTCCATCGTATCCTATCCTCTATCCTATCCTATCCTCTATCATATCCTATCCTCTATCCTATCCTATCCTCTATCCTATCCTATCCGCTATCCTATCCAATCCTATATCCTATTCTCTATCCTGTCCTATCCTCTACCCTATCCTATCCTCTATCCTATCCTATTCTCTATCCTATCCTATCCTCTATCCTATCCTATCCTTTATCCTATCCTATCCTCTATCCTATCCTATCCTCTATCCTATCCTATCCTCTATCCTATCCTATCCTCTAACATATCCTATCCGCTATCCTATCCTATCCTCTATCCTATCCTATCCTCAACCTATCCTATCCTCTATCCCATCCTATCCTCTATCCTATCCTATCCTCTATCCTATCCTATCGTTTATCCTATCCTATCGTTTATCCTATCCTATCCTCTATCCTATTCTATCCTCTAACATATCCTATACGCTATCCTATCCTATCCTCTATCCTATTCTATCCTCTATCCTATCCAATCCTATACCCTATTCTCTATCCTATCCTATCCTCTATCGTATCCTATCATCTATCCTATCCTATCCTCTATCCTATCCTATCCTCTATTCTATCCTCTATCCTATCCTATCCACTATTCTATCCTATCGTCTATCCTATCCTATCCTCTATCCTATCCTATCCGCTATCCTATCCTATCCTCTATACTATCCTATAATCTATCCTATCCTATCGTCTATCCTATCCTATCCTCTATCCTATCCTATCCTCTATCCTATCCTATCCTCTATCCTATCCTATCCTCTATCCTATCCTATCCTCTATCCTATCCTATCCGCTATCCTATTCAATCCTATATCCTATTCTCTATCCTATTCTATCCTCTATCCTATCCTATCCTCTATCCTATACTATTCTCTATCCTATCCTATCCTCTATCCTATTCTATCCTGTATCCTATCCAATCGAATATCCTATTCTCTATCCTATCCTATCCTCTATCGTATCCTATCCTCCATCGTATCCTATCCTCTATCCTATCCTATCCTCTATCATATCCTATCCTCTATCCTATCCTATCCTCTATCCTATCCTATCCGCTATCCTATCCAATCCTATATCCTATTCTCTATCCTGTCCTATCCTCTACCCTATCCTATCCTCTATCCTATCCTATTCTCTATCCTACCCTATCCTCTATCCTATCCTATCCTGTATCCTATCCTATCCTCTATCCTATCCTATCCTCTATCCTATCCTATCCTCTATCCTATCCAATCCTATACCCTATTCTCTATCCTATCCTATCCTCTATCGTATCCTATCATCTATCCTATCCTATCCTCTATCCTATCCTATCCTCTATTCTATCCTCTATCCTATCCTATCCACTATTCTATCCTATCGTCTATCCTATCCTATCCTCTATCCTATCCTATCCGCTATCCTATCCTATCCTCTATACTATCCTATAATCTATCCTATCCTATCGTCTATCCTATCCTATCCTCTATCCTATCCTATCCTCTATCCTATCCTATCCTCTATCCTATCCTATCCTCTATCCTATCCTATCCTCTATCCTATCCTATCCGCTATCCTATTCAATCCTATATCCTATTCTCTATCCTATTCTATCCTCTATCCTATCCTATCCTCTATCCTATACTATTCTCTATCCTATCCTATCCTCTATCCTATTCTATCCTGTATCCTATCCAATCGAATATCCTATTCTCTATCCTATCCTATCCTCTATCGTATCCTATCCTCCATCGTATCCTATCCTCTATCCTATCCTATCCTCTATCATATCCTATCCTCTATCCTATCCTATCCTCTATCCTATCCTATCCGCTATCCTATCCAATCCTATATCCTATTCTCTATCCTGTCCTATCCTCTACCCTATCCTATCCTCTATCCTATCCTATTCTCTATCCTACCCTATCCTCTATCCTATCCTATCCTGTATCCTATCCTATCCTCTATCCTATCCTATCCTCTATCCTATCCTATCCTCTATCCTATCCTATCCGCTATCCTATCCAATCCTATATCCTATTCTCTATCCTATCCTATCCTCTATCCTATCCTATCCTCTATCCTATCCTATTCTCTATCCTATCCTATCCTCTATCCTATTCTATCCTGTATCCTATCCAATCGAATATCCTATCCTCTATCCTATCCTCTATCCTATCCTATCCTCTGTCCTATCCTGTCCTCTATCCTATTCTATCCTCTATCCTATCCTATCCTCTATCCTATCCTATCCTCTATCCTGTCCTATTCTCTATCCATCCTCTATCCTAACCTATCCTCTATCCTATCCTATCCTCTATCCTATTCTATCCTCTAACATATCCTATACGCTATCCTATCCTATCCTCTATCCTATTCTATCCTCTATCCTATCCAATCCTATACCCTATTCTCTATCCTATCCTATCCTCTATCGTATCCTATCATCTATCCTATCCTATCCTCTATCCTATCCTATCCTCTATTCTATCCTCTATCCTATCCTATCCACTATTCTATCCTATCGTCTATCCTATCCTATCCTCTATCCTATCCTATCCGCTATCCTATCCGATCCTCTATACTATCCTATAATCTATCCTATCCTATCGTCTATCCTATCCTATCCTCTATCCTATCCTATCCTCTATCCTATCCAATCCTATATCCTATTCTCTATCCTATCCTATCCTCTATCGTATCCTATCCTCTATCCTATCCTATCCCCTATCCTATCCTATCCTCTATCCTATCCTATCCTCTATCATATCCTATCCTCTATCCTATCCTATCCTCTATCCTATCCTATCGTTTATTCTTTCCTATCCTCTATCCTATTCTATCCTCTATCGTGTCCTATCCTCTATCCTATCCTATCCTCTATCCTATCCTCTATCCTATCCTATCCACTATTCTATCCTATCCTCTATCCTATCCTATCCTCTATCCTATCCTATCCGCTATCCTATCCTATCCTCTATACTATCCTATCCTCTATCCTATCCTATCGTCTATCCTATCCTATACTCTATCCTATCCTATCCTCTATCCTATCCTATCCTCTATCCTATCCTATCCTCTATCCTATCCTATCCACTATCCTATCCAATCCTATATCATATTCTCTATCCTGTCCTATCCTCTACCCTATCCTATCCTCTATCCTATCCTATTCTCTATCCTATCCTATCCTCTATCCTATCCTATCCTTTATCCTATCCTATCCTCTATCCTATCCTATCCTCTATCCTATCCTGTCCTCTATCCTATCCTATCCTCTAACATATCCTATCCGCTATCCTATCCTATCCTCTATCCTATCCTATCCTCAACCTATCCTATCCTCTATCCTATTCTATCCTCTAACATATCCTATACGCTATCCTATCCTATCCTCTATCCTATTCTATCCTCTATCCTATCCAATCCTATACCCTATTCTCTATCCTATCCTATCCTCTATCGTATCCTATCATCTATCCTATCCTATCCTCTATCCTATCCTATCCTCTATTCCATCCTCTATCCTATCCTATCCACTATTCTATCCTATCGTCTATCCTATCCTATCCTCTATCCTATCCTATCCGCTATCCTATCCTATCCTCTATACTATCCTATAATCTATCCTATCCTATCGTCTATCCTATCCTATCCTCTATCCTATCCTATCCTCTATCCTATCCTATCCTCTATCCTATCCTATC
This sequence comes from Halictus rubicundus, assembly GCF_050948215.1. Lineage (NCBI taxonomy): Eukaryota > Metazoa > Arthropoda > Insecta > Hymenoptera > Halictidae > Halictus > Halictus rubicundus. The sequence goes on from NW_027488878.1 coordinate 71,000, forward strand.
CTCTATCCTATCCTATCCGCTATCCTATCCAATCCTATATCCTATTCTCTATCCTATCCTATCCTCTATCCTATCCTATCCTCTATCCTATCCTATTCTCTATCCTATCCCATCCTCTATCCTATTCTATCCTGTATCCTATACAATCGAATATCCTATTCTCTATCCTATCCTATCCTCTATCGTATCCTATCCTCCATCGTATCCTATCCTCTATCCTATCCTATCCTCTATCATATCCTATCCTCTATCCTATCCTATCCTCTATCCTATCCTATCCGCTATCCTATCCAATCCTATATCCTATTCTCTATCCTGTCCTATCCTCTACCCTATCCTATCCTCTATCCTATCCTATTCTCTATCCTATCCTATCCTCTATCCTATCCTATCCTTTATCCTATCCTATCCTCTATCCTATCCTATCCTCTATCCTATCCTATCCTCTATCCTATCCTATCCTCTAACATATCCTATCCGCTATCCTATCCTATCCTCTATCCTATCCTATCCTCAACCTATCCTATCCTCTATCCCATCCTATCCTCTATCCTATCCTATCCTCTATCCTATCCTATCGTTTATCCAATCCTATCCTCTATCCTATTCTATCCTCTATCCTATCCACTCCTATATCCTATTCTCTATCCTATCCTATCCTCTATCGTATCCTATCCTCTATCCTATCCAATCCTATATCGTATCCTCTATCCTATCCTATCCTCAACCTATCCTATCCTCTATCCTATCCTATCCTCTATCCTATCGTATCCTCTATCCTATCCTATCGTTTATCCTATCCTATCCTCTATCCTATCGTATCCTCTATCCTATCCTATCGTTTATCCTATCCTATCCTCTATCCTATCCTATCCTCTAACATATCCTATCCGCTATCCTATCCTATCCTCTATCCTATTCTATCCTCTATCCTATCCAATCCTATATCCTATTCTCTATCCTATCCTATCCTCTATCGTATCCTATCCTCTATCCTATCCTATCCCCTATCCTATCCTATCCTCTATCCTATCCTATCCTCTATCATATCCTATCCTCTATCCTATCCTATCCTCTATCCTATCCTATCGTTTATTCTTTCCTATCCTCTATCCTATTCTATCCTCTATCGTGTCCTATCCTCTATCCTATCCTATCCTCTATCCTATCCTCTATCCTATCCTATCCACTATTCTATCCTATCCTCTATCCTATCCTATCCTCTATCCTATCCTATCCTCTATCCTATCCTATCCTCTATCCTATCCTATCGTTTATTCTTTCCTATCCTCTATCCTATTCTATCCTCTATCGTGTCCTATCCTCTATCCTATCCTATCCTCTATCCTATCCTCTATCCTATCCTATCCACTATTCTATCCTATCCTCTATCCTATCCTATCCTCTATCCTATCCTATCCGCTATCCTATCCTATCCTCTATACTATCCTATCCTCTATCCTATCCTATCGTCTATCCTATCCTATACTCTATCCTATCCTATCCTCTATCCTATCCTATCCTCTATCCTATCCTATCCGCTATCCTATCCAATCCTCTATCCTATCCTCTATCCTATCCTATCCACTATTCTATCCTATCCTCTATCCTATCCTATCCTCTATCCTATCCTATCCTCTATCCTATCCTATCCTCTATCCTATCCTATCCTCTATCCTATACTATCCTCTATCCTATCCTATCCGCTATCCTATCCTATCCTCTATACTATCCTATCCTCTATCCTATCCTATCGTCTATCCTATCCTATACTCTATCCTATCCTATCCTCTATCCTATCCTATCCTCTATCCTATCCTATCCTCTATCCTCTATCCTATCCTATCCTCTATCCTATCCTATCCTCTATCCTATCCTATCCTCTATCCTATCCTATCCTCTATCCTATCCTATCCTCTATCCTATCCTATCCTCTATCCTATCCTATCCTCTATCCTATCCTATCCTCTATCCTATACTATCCTCTATCCTATCCTATCCGCTATCCTATCCTATCCTCTATACTATCCTATAATCTATCCTATCCTATCGTCTATCCTATCCTATCCTCTATCCTATCCTATCCTCTATCCTATCCTATCCTCTATCCTATCCTATCCTCTATCCTATCCTATCCGCTATCCTATCCAATCCTATATCCTATTCTCTATCCTATCCTATCCTCTATCCTATCCTATCCTCTATCCTATCCTATTCTCTATCCTATCCTATCCTCTATCCTATTCTATCCTGTATCCTATCCAATCGAATATCCTATCCTCTATCCTATCCTCTATCCTATCCTATCCACTATTCTATCCTATCCTCTATCCTATCCTATCCTCTATCCTATCCTATCCTCTATCCTATCCTATCCTCTATCCTATCCTATCCTCTATCCTATCCTATCCTCTATCGTATCCTATCCTCCATCGTATCCTATCCTCTATCCTATCCTATCCTCTATCATATCCTATCCTCTATCCTATCCTATCCTCTATCCTATCCTATCCGCTATCCTATCCAATCCTATATCTATTCTCTATCCTGTCCTATCCTCTACCCTATCCTATCCTCTATCCTATCCTATTCTCTATCCTATCCTATCCTCTATCCTATCCTATCCTTTATCCTATCCTATCCTCTATCCTATCCTATCCTCTATCCTATCCTATCCTCTATCCTATCCTATCCTCTAACATATCCTATCCGCTATCCTATCCTATCCTCTATCCTATCCTATCCTCAACCTATCCTATCCTCTATCCTATCCTATCCTCTATCCTATCCTATCCTCTATCCTATCCTATCGTTTATCCAATCCTATCCTCTATCCTATTCTATCCTCTATCCTATCCACTCCTATATCCTATTCTCTATCCTATCCTATCCTCTATCGTATCCTATCCTCTATCCTATCCAATCCTATATCGTATCCTCTATCCTATCCTATCCTCAACCTATCCTATCCTCTATCCTATCCTATCCTCTATCCTATCGTATCCTCTATCCTATCCTATCGTTTATCCTATCCTATCCTCTATCCTATCGTATCCTCTATCCTATCCTATCGTTTATCCTATCCTATCCTCTATCCTATCCTATCCTCTAACATATCCTATCCGCTATCCTATCCTATCCTCTATCCTATTCTATCCTCTATCCTATCCAATCCTATATCCTCTTCTCTATCCTATCCTATCCTCTATCGTATCCTATCCTCTATCCTATCCTATCCCCTATCCTATCCTATCCTCTATCCTATCCTATCCTCTATCATATCCTATCCTCTATCCTATCCTATCCTCTATCCTATCCTATCGTTTATTCTTTCCTATCCTCTATCCTATTCTATCCTCTATCGTGTCCTATCCTCTATCCTATCCTATCCTCTATCCTATCCTCTATCCTATCCTATCCACTATTCTATCCTATCCTCTATCCTATCCTATCCTCTATCCTATCCTATCCTCTATCCTATCCTATCCTCTATCCTATCCTATCGTTTATTCTTTCCTATCCTCTATCCTATTCTATCCTCTATCGTGTCCTATCCTCTATCCTATCCTATCCTCTATCCTATCCTCTATCCTATCCTATCCACTATTCTATCCTATCCTCTATCCTATCCTATCCTCTATCCTATCCTATCCGCTATCCTATCCTATCCTCTATACTATCCTATCCTCTATCCTATCCTATCGTCTATCCTATCCTATACTCTATCCTATCCTATCCTCTATCCTATCCTATCCTCTATCCTATCCTATCCGCTATCCTATCCAATCCTCTATCCTATCCTCTATCCTATCCTATCCACTATTCTATCCTATCCTCTATCCTATCCTATCCTCTATCCTATCCTATCCTCTATCCTATCCTATCCTATCCTCTATCCTATCCTATCCTCTATCCTATACTATCCTCTATCCTATCCTATCCGCTATCCTATCCTATCCTCTATACTATCCTATCCTCTATCCTATCCTATCGTCTATCCTATCCTATACTCTATCCTATCCTATCCTCTATCCTATCCTATCCTCTATCCTATCCTATCCTCTATCCTCTATCCTATCCTATCCTCTATCCTATCCTATCCTCTATCCTATCCTATCCTCTATCCTATCCTATCCTCTATCCTATCCTATCCTCTATCCTATCCTATCCTCTATCCTATCCTATCCTCTATCCTATCCTATCCTCTATCCTATACTATCCTCTATCCTATCCTATCCGCTATCCTATCCTATCCTCTATACTATCCTATAATCTATCCTATCCTATCGTCTATCCTATCCTATCCTCTATCCTATCCTATCCTCTATCCTATCCTATCCTCTATCCTATCCTATCCTCTATCCTATCCTATCCGCTATCCTATCCAATCCTATATCCTATTCTCTATCCTATCCTATCCTCTATCCTATCCTATCCTCTATCCTATCCTATTCTCTATCCTATCCTATCCTCTATCCTATTCTATCCTGTATCCTATCCAATCGAATATCCTATCCTCTATCCTATCCTCTATCCTATCCTATCCAGTATTCTATCCTATCCTCTATCCTATCCTATCCTCTATCCTATCCTATCCGCTATCCTATCCTATCCTCTATACTATCCTATCCTCTATCCTATCCTATCGTCTATCCTATCCTATACTCTATCCTATCCTATCCTCTATCCTATCCTATCCTCTATCCTATCCTATCCTCTATCCTCTATCCTATCCTATCCTCTATCCTATCCTATCCTCTATCCTATCCTATCCTCTATCCTATCCTATCCTCTATCCTATCCTATCCTCTATCCTATCCTATCCTCTATCCTATCCTATCCTCTATCCTATCCTATCCTCTATCCTATACTATCCTCTATCCTATCCTATCCTCTATCGTCTCCTGTCCTGCATCCTATCCAATCCCCTATCCTATCCTCTACCGTCTCCTATCCTCTATCCTATCCAATCCCCTATCCTATCCTCCATCCTATCCTATCCTCTGTCCTATCCTATCCTCTGTCCTATCCTGTCCTCTATCCTATTCTATCCTCTATCCTATCCTATCCTCTATCCTATCCTATCCTCTATCCTGTCCTATTCTCTATCCTATCCTCTATCCTAACCTATCCTCTATCCTATCCTATCCTCTATCCTATAAAATCCTCTATCCTATCCTATCCTCTATCCTATCCTATCCTCTATCCTATTCTATCCTCTATCCTATCCAATCCTATATCCTATTCTCTATCCTATCCTATCCTCTATCGTATCCTATCCTCTATCCTATCCTATCCTCAACCTATCCTATCCTCTATCCTATCCTATCCTCTATCCTATCCTATCCTCTATCCTATTCTATCCTCTAACATATCCTATACGCTATCCTATCCTATCCTCTATCCTATTCTATCCTCTATCCTATCCAATCCTATACCCTATTCTCTATCCTATCCTATCCTCTATCGTATCCTATCATCTATCCTATCCTATCCTCTATCCTATCCTATCCTCTATTCTATCCTCTATCCTATCCTATCCACTATTCTATCCTATCGTCTATCCTATCCTATCCTCTATCCTATCCTATCCGCTATCCTATCCTATCCTCTATACTATCCTATAATCTATCCTATCCTATCGTCTATCCTATCCTATCCTCTATCCTATCCTATCCTCTATCCTATCCTATCCTCTATCCTATCCTATCCTCTATCCTATCCTATCCGCTATCCTATCCAATCGAATATCCTATTCTCTATCCTATCCTATCCTCTTCCGTATGCTATCCTCTATCCTACCCAATCCTCCATCCTATTCTATTCTCCACCTTATCCTATCCTCTATCGTATGCTATCGTCTATCCTACCCAATCCTCCATCCTATCCTATCCTCTATCCTATCCTATTCTCTATCCTATCCTATCCTGTATCCTATCCTACCCTCTATCGTATCCTATCCTCTATCCTATCCTATCCTCTATCCTATCCTATTCTCTATCCTATCCTATCCTCTATCCTATCCTATCCTCTATCCTATCCTATCCTCTATCCTATTCTATCCTCTATCCTATCCTATCCTCAACCTATCCTATCCTCTATCCTATCCTATCCTCTATCCTATCGTATCCTCTATCCTATCCTATCGTTTATCCTATCCTATCCTCTATCCTATCGTATCCTCTATCCTATCCTATCGTTTATCCTATCCTATCCTCTATCCTATCCTATCCTCTAACATATCCTATCCGCTATCCTATCCTATCCTCTATCCTATCCTATCCTCTATCCTATCCTATCCGCTATCCTATCCTATCCTCTATACTATCCTATCCTCTATCCTATACTATCCTCTATCCTATCCTATCCGCTATCCTATCCTATCCTCTATACTATCCTATAATCTATCCTATCCTATCGTCTATCCTATCCTATCCTCTATCCTATCCTATCCTCTATCCTATCCTATCCTCTATCCTATCCTATCCTCTATCCTATCCTATCCGCTATCCTATCCAATCCTATATCCTATTCTCTATCCTATCCTATCCTCTATCCTATCCTATCCTCTATCCTATCCTATCCTCTATCCTGTCCTATTCTCTATCCTATCCTCTATCCTAACCTATCCTCTATCCTATCCTATCCTCTATCCTATAAAATCCTCTATCCTATCCTATCCTCTATCCTATTCTATCCTCTATCCTATCCTATCCTCTATCCTATCCTATCGTTTATCCTATCCTATCCTCTATCCTATTCTATCCTCTAACATATCCTATACGCTATCCTATCCTATCCTCTATCCTATTCTATCCTCTATCCTATCCAATCCTATACCCTATTCTCTATCCTATCCTATCCTCTATCGTATCCTATCATCTATCCTATCCTATCCTCTATCCTATCCTATCCTCTATTCTATCCTCTATCCTATCCTATCCACTATTCTATCCTATCGTCTATCCTATCCTATCCTCTATCCTATCCTATCCGCTATCCTATCCTATCCTCTATACTATCCTATAATCTATCCTATCCTATCGTCTATCCTATCCTATCCTCTATCCTATCCTATCCTCTATCCTATCCTATCCTCTATCCTATCCTATCCTCTATCCTATCCTATCCTCTATCCTCTATCCTATCCTATCCGCTATCCTATCCAATCCTATATCCTATTCTCTATCCTATCCTATCCTCTATCCTATCCTATCCTCTATCCTATCCTATTCTCTATCCTATCCTATCCTCTATCCTATTCTATCCTGTATCCTATCCAATCGAATATCCTATTCTCTATCCTATCCTATCCTCTATCGTATCCTATCCTCCATCGTATCCTATCCTCTATCCTATCCTATCCTCTATCATATCCTATCCTCTATCCTATCCTATCCTCTATCCTATCCTATCCGCTATCCTATCCAATCCTATATCCTATTCTCTATCCTGTCCTATCCTCTACCCTATCCTATCCTCTATCCTATCCTATTCTCTATCCTATCCTATCCTCTATCCTATCCTATCCTTTATCCTATCCTATCCTCTATCCTATCCTATCCTCTATCCTATCCTATCCTCTATCCTATCCTATCCGCTATCCTATCCAATCCTATATCCTATTCTCTATCCTATCCTATCCTCTATCCTATCCTATCCTCTATCCTATCCTATTCTCTATCCTATCCTATCCTCTATCCTATTCTATCCTGTATCCTATCCAATCGAATATCCTATCCTCTATCCTATCCTCTATCCTATCCTATCCTCTGTCCTATCCTGTCCTCTATCCTATTCTATCCTCTATCCTATCCTATCCTCTATCCTATCCTATCCTCTATCCTGTCCTATTCTCTATCCATCCTCTATCCTAACCTATCCTCTATCCTATCCTATCCTCTATCCTATTCTATCCTCTAACATATCCTATACGCTATCCTATCCTATCCTCTATCCTATTCTATCCTCTATCCTATCCAATCCTATACCCTATTCTCTATCCTATCCTATCCTCTATCGTATCCTATCATCTATCCTATCCTATCCTCTATCCTATCCTATCCTCTATTCTATCCTCTATCCTATCCTATCCACTATTCTATCCTATCGTCTATCCTATCCTATCCTCTATCCTATCCTATCCGCTATCCTATCCTATCCTCTATACTATCCTATAATCTATCCTATCCTATCGTCTATCCTATCCTATCCTCTATCCTATCCTATCCTCTATCCTATCCTATCCTCTATCATATCCTATCCTCTATCCTATCCTATCCGCTATCCTATCCAATCCTATATCCTATCCTCTATCCTATCCTATCCTCTATCATATCCTATCCTCTATCCTATCCTATCCTCTATCCTATCCTATCCGCTATCCTATCCAATCCTATATCCTATTCTCTATCCTGTCCTATCCTCTACCCTATCCTATCCTCTATCCTATCCTATTCTCTATCCTATCCTATCCTCTATCCTATCCTATCCTTTATCCTATCCTATCCTCTATCCTATCCTATCCTCTATCCTATCCTATCCTCTATCCTATCCTATCCTCTAACATATCCTATCCGCTATCCTATCCTATCCTCTATCCTATCCTATCCTCAACCTATCCTATCCTCTATCCTATCCTATCCTCTATCCTATCCTATCCTCTATCCTATCCTATCGTTTATCCAATCCTATCCTCTATCCTATTCTATCCTCTATCCTATCCACTCCTATATCCTATTCTCTATCCTATCCTATCCTCTATCGTATCCTATCCTCTATCCTATCCAATCCTATATCGTATCCTCTATCCTATCCTATCCTCAACCTATCCTATCCTCTATCCTATCCTATCCTCTATCCTATCGTATCCTCTATCCTATCCTATCGTTTATCCTATCCTATCCTCTATCCTATCGTATCCTCTATCCTATCCTATCGTTTATCCTATCCTATCCTCTATCCTATCCTATCCTCTAACATATCCTATCCGCTATCCTATCCTATCCTCTATCCTATTCTATCCTCTATCCTATCCAATCCTATATCCTATTCTCTATCCTATCCTATCCTCTATCGTATCCTATCCTCTATCCTATCCTATCCCCTATCCTATCCTATCCTCTATCCTATCCTATCCTCTATCATATCCTATCCTCTATCCTATCCTATCCTCTATCCTATCCTATCGTTTATTCTTTCCTATCCTCTATCCTATTCTATCCTCTATCGTGTCCTATCCTCTATCCTATCCTATCCTCTATCCTATCCTCTATCCTATCCTATCCACTATTCTATCCTATCCTCTATCCTATCCTATCCTCTATCCTATCCTATCCGCTATCCTATCCTATCCTCTATACTATCCTATCCTCTATCCTATCCTATCGTCTATCCTATCCTATACTCTATCCTATCCTATCCTCTATCCTATCCTATCCTCTATCCTATCCTATCCTCTATCCTATCCTATCCGCTATCCTATCCAATCCTATATCCTATTCTCTATCCTGTCCTATCCTCTACCCTATCCTATCCTCTATCCTATCCTATTCTCTATCCTATCCTATCCTCTATCCTATCCTATCCTTTATCCTATCCTATCCTCTATCCTATCCTATCCTCTATCCTATCCTATCCTCTATCCTATCCTATCCTCTAACATATCCTATCCGCTATCCTATCCTATCCTCTATCCTATCCTATCCTCAACCTATCCTATCCTCTATCCTATTCTATCCTCTAACATATCCTATACGCTATCCTATCCTATCCTCTATCCTATTCTATCCTCTATCCTATCCAACCCTATACCCTATTCTCTATCCTATCCTATCCTCTATCGTATCCTATCATCTATCCTATCCTATCCTCTATCCTATCCTATCCTCTATTCTATCCTCTATCCTATCCTATCCACTATTCTATCCTATCGTCTATCCTATCCTATCCTCTATCCTATCGTATCCTCTATCCTATCCTATCGTTTATCCTATCCTATCCTCTATCCTATCGTATCCTCTATCCTATCCTATCGTTTATCCTATCCTATCCTCTATCCTATCCTATCCTCTAACATATCCTATCCGCTATCCTATCCTATCCTCTATCCTATTCTATCCTCTATCCTATCCAATCCTATATCCTATTCTCTATCCTATCCTATCCTCTATCGTATCCTATCCTCTATCCTATCCTATCCCCTATCCTATCCTATCCTCTATCCTATCCTATCCTCTATCATATCCTATCCTCTATCCTATCCTATCCTCTATCCTATCCTATCGTTTATTCTTTCCTATCCTCTATCCTATTCTATCCTCTATCGTGTCCTATCCTCTATCCTATCCTATCCTCTATCCTATCCTCTATCCTATCCTATCCACTATTCTATCCTATCCTCTATCCTATCCTATCCTCTATCCTATCCTATCCGCTATCCTATCCTATCCTCTATACTATCCTATCCTCTATCCTATCCTATCGTCTATCCTATCCTATACTCTATCCTATCCTATCCTCTATCCTATCCTATCCTCTATCCTATCCTATCCTCTATCCTATCCTATCCGCTATCCTATCCAATCCTATATCCTATTCTCTATCCTGTCCTATCCTCTACCCTATCCTATCCTCTATCCTATCCTATTCTCTATCCTATCCTATCCTCTATCCTATCCTATCCTTTATCCTATCCTATCCTCTATCCTATCGTATCCTCTATCCTATCCTATCGTTTATCCTATCCTATCCTCTATCCTATCCTATCCTCTAACATATCCTATCCGCTATCCTATCCTATCCTCTATCCTATTCTATCCTCTATCCTATCCAATCCTATATCCTATTCTCTATCCTATCCTATCCTCTATCGTATCCTATCCTCTATCCTATCCTATCCCCTATCCTATCCTATCCTCTATCCTATCCTATCGTCTATCATATCCTATCCTCTATCCTATCCTATCCTCTATCCTATCCTATCGTTTATTCTTTCCTATCCTCTATCCTATTCTATCCTCTATCGTGTCCTATCCTCTATCCTATCCTATCCTCTATCCTATCCTCTATCCTATCCTATCCACTATTCTATCCTATCCTCTATCCTATCCTATCCTCTATCCTATCCTATCCGCTATCCTATCCTATCCTCTATACTATCCTATCCTCTATCCTATCCTATCGTCTATCCTATCCTATACTCTATCCTATCCTATCCTCTATCCTATCCTATCCTCTATCCTATCCTATCCTCTATCCTATCCTATCCTCTATCCTATCCTATCCGCTATCCTATCCAATCCTATATCCTATTCTCTATCCTGTCCTATCCTCTACCCTATCCTATCCTCTATCCTATCCTATTCTCTATCCTATCCTATCCTCTATCCTATCCTATCCTTTATCCTATCCTATCCTCTATACTATCCTATCCTCTATCCTATCCTATCGTCTATCCTATCCTATACTCTATCCTATCCTATCCTCTATCCTATCCTATCCTCTATCCTATCCTATCCTCTATCCTATCCTATCCGCTATCCTATCCAATCCTATATCCTATTCTCTATCCTGTCCTATCCTCTACCCTATCCTATCCTCTATCCTATCCTATTCTCTATCCTATCCTATCCTCTATCCTATCCTATCCTTTATCCTATCCTATCCTCTATCCTATCCTATCCTCTATCCTATCCTATCCACTATTCTATCCTATCCTCTATCCTATCCTATCCTCTATCCTATCCTATCCGCTATCCTATCCTATCCTCTATACTATCCTATCCTCTATCCTATCCTATCGTCTATCCTATCCTATACTCTATCCTATCCTATCCTCTATCCTATCCTATCCTCTATCCTATCCTATCCTCTATCCTATCCTATCCGCTATCCTATCCAATCCTATACCCTATTCTCTATCCTATCCTATCCTCTATCGTATCCTATCATCTATCCTATCCTATCCTCTATCCTATCCTATCCTCTATTCTATCCTCTATCCTATCCTATCCACTATTCTATCCTATCGTCTATCCTATCCTATCCTCTATCCTATCCTATCCGCTATCCTATCCTATCCTCTATACTATCCTATAATCTATCCTATCCTATCGTCTATCCTATCCTATCCTCTATCCTATCCTATCCTCTATCCTATCCTATCCTCTATCCTATCCTATCCTCTATCCTATCCTATCCTCTATCCTATCCTATCCGCTATCCTATCCAATCCTATATCCTATTCTCTATCCTATCCTATCCTCTATCCTAACCTATCCTCTATCCTATCCTATTCTCTATCCTATCCCATTATCTATCCTATTCTATCCTGTATCCTATACAATCGAATATCCTATTCTCTATCCTATCCTATCCTCTATCGTATCCTATCCTCCATCGTATCCTATCCTCTATCCTATCCTATCCTCTATCATATCCTATCCTCTATCCTATCCTATCCTCTATCCTATCCTATCCGCTATCCTATCCAATCCTATATCCTATTCTCTATCCTGTCCTATCCTCTACCCTATCCTATCCTCTATCCTATCCTATTCTCTATCCTATCCTATCCTCTAACATATCCTATCCGCTATCCTATCCTATCCTCTATCCTATCCTATCCTCAACCTATCCTATCCTCTATCCTATCCTATCCTCTATCCTATCCTATCCTCTATCCTATCCTATCGTTTATCCAATCCTATCCTCTATCCTATTCTATCCTCTATCCTATCCACTCCTATATCCTATTCTCTATCCTATCCTATCCTCTATCGTATCCTATCCTCTATCCTATCCAATCCTATATCGTATCCTCTATCCTATCCTATCCTCAACCTATCCTATCCTCTATCCTATCCTATCCTCTATCCTATCGTATCCTCTATCCTATCCTATCGTTTATCCTATCCTATCCTCTATCCTATCGTATCCTCTATCCTATCCTATCGTTTATCCTATCCTATCCTCTATCCTATCCTATCCCCTATCCTATCCTATCCTCTATCCTATCCTATCCTCTATCATATCCTATCCTCTATCCTATCCTATCCTCTATCCTATCCTATCGTTTATTCTTTCCTATCCTCTATCCTATTCTATCCTCTATCGTGTCCTATCCTCTATCCTATCCTATCCTCTATCCTATCCTCTATCCTATCCTATCCACTATTCTATCCTATCCTCTATCCTATCCTATCCTCTATCCTATCCTATCCTCTATCCTATCCTATCCTCTATCCTATCCTATCGTTTATTCTTTCCTATCCTCTATCCTATTCTATCCTCTATCGTGTCCTATCCTCTATCCTATCCTATCCTCTATCCTATCCTCTATCTTATCCTATCCACTATTCTATCCTATCCTCTATCCTATCCTATCCTCTATCCTATCCTATCCGCTATCCTATCCTATCCTCTATACTATCCTATCCTCTATCCTATCCTATCGTCTATCCTATCCTATACTCTATCCTATCCTATCCTCTATCCTATCCTATCCTCTATCCTATCCTATCCGCTATCCTATCCAATCCTCTATCCTATCCTCTATCCTATCCTATCCACTATTCTATCCTATCCTCTATCCTATCCTATCCTCTATCCTATCCTATCCTCTATCCTATCCTATCCTCTATCCTATCCTATCCTCTATCCTATACTATCCTCTATCCTATCCTATCCGCTATCCTATCCTATCCTCTATACTATCCTATCCTCTATCCTATCCTATCGTCTATCCTATCCTATACTCTATCCTATCCTATCCTCTATCCTATCCTATCCTCTATCCTATCCTATCCTCTATCCTCTATCCTATCCTATCCTCTATCCTATCCTATCCTCTATCCTATCCTATCCTCTATCCTATCCTATCCTCTATCCTATCCTATCCTCTATCCTATCCTATCCTCTATCCTATACTATCCTCTATCCTATCCTATCCGCTATCCTATCCTATCCTCTATACTCTCCTATAATCTATCCTATCCTATCGTCTATCCTATCCTATCCTCTATCCTATCCTATCCTCTATCCTATCCTATCCTCTATCCTATCCTATCCTCTATCCTATCCTATCCGCTATCCTATCCAATCCTATATCCTATTCTCTATCCTATCCTATCCTCTATCCTATCCTATCCTCTATCCTATCCTATTCTCTATCCTATCCTATCCTCTATCCTATTCTATCCTGTATCCTATCCAATCGAATATCCTATCCTCTATCCTATCCTCTATCCTATCCTATCCACTATTCTATCCTATCCTCTATCCTATCCTATCCTCTATCCTATCCTATCCGCTATCCTATCCTATCCTCTATACTATCCTATCCTCTATCCTATCCTATCGTCTATCCTATCCTATACTCTATCCTATCCTATCCTCTATCCTATCCTATCCTCTATCCTATCCTATCCTCTATCCTCTATCCTATCCTATCCTCTATCCTATCCTATCCTCTACCCTATCCTATCCTCTATCCTATCCTATCCTCTATCCTATCCTATCCTCTATCCTATCCTATCCTCTATCATATCCTATCCTCTATCCTATCTTATCCTCTATCCTATTCTATCCTCTATCCTATCCAATCCTATATCCTATTCTCTATCCTATCCTATCCTCTATCCTAACCTATCCTCTATCCTATCATATCCTCTATCCTATCCTATCCTCTATCCTACCCTATCCACTATCCTATCGTACCCTTAATCCTATCCTATCCTCTATCCTATCCTATCCTCTATCCTATCCTATTCTCTATCCTATCCTATCCTCTATCCTATCCTATCCTCTATCCTATCCTATCCTCTATCCTATCCTATCCTCTATCCTATCCTATCCTCTAACATATCCTATCCGCTATCCTATCCTATCCTCTATCCTATCCTATCCTCAACCTATCCTATCCTCTATCCTATCCTATCCTCTATCCTATCCTATCTCTATCCTATCCTATCCTCTATCCTATCCTATCCTCTATCCTATCCTATCCTCTATCCAATCCTATCCTCTAAGATATCCGATCCGCTATCCTATCCTATCCTCTATCGTATCCTATCCTCTATCCTATCCTATCCTCTATCATATCCTATCCTCTATCCTATCCTATCCTCTGTCCTATCCTATCTTCTAACATATCCGATCCGCTATCCTATCCTATCCTCTATCGTATCCAATCCTCTATCATATCCTATCCTCTATCATATCCTATCCTCTATCCTATCCTATCCTCTATCCTATCCTATCCGCTATCCTATCCAATCCTATACCCTATTCTCTATCCTATCCTATCCTCTATCGTATCCTATCCTCTATCCTATCCTATCCTCTATCCTATCCTATCCTCTATCCTATCCTATCCTCTATCATATCCTATCCTCTATCCTATCCTATTCTCTATCCTATCCTATCGTTTATCCTTTCCTATCCTCTATCCTATCCTACCCTCTATCGTATCCTATCCTCTATCCTATCCTATCCTCTATCCTATCCTATTCTCTATCCTATCCTATCCTCTATCCTATCCTATCCTCTATCCTATCCTATCCTCTATCCTATTCTATCCTCTGTCCTAGCCAATCCTATATCCTATTCTCTATCCTATCCTATCCTCTATCGTATCCTATCCTCTATCCTATCCAATCCACTATCCTATCCTATCCTCTATCCTATCCTATCCTCTATCCTATCCTATCATCTATCCTATTCTATCGTTTATCCTTTCCTATCCTCTATCCTATCCTATCCTCTATCGTATCCTATCCTCTATCCTATCCTATCCTATCCTCTATCCTATCCTATCCACTATCCTATCCTACCCTCAATCCTATCCTATCCTCTAGGCTATCCTATCCTCTATCCTATCCTATTCTCTATCCTATCCTATCCTCTACCCTATCCTATCCTCTATCCTATCCTATCCTCTATCCTATCCTATCCTCTATCCTATCCTATCCTCTATCATATCCTATCCTCTATCCTATCTTATCCTCTATCCTATTCTATCCTCTATCCTATCCAATCCTATATCCTATTCTCTATCCTATCCTATCCTCTATCCTAACCTATCCTCTATCCTATCATATCCTCTATCCTATCCTATCCTCTATCCTACCCTATCCACTATCCTATCGTACCCTCAATTCTATCCTATCCTCTATCCTATCCTATCCTCTATCCTATCCTATTCTCTATCCTATCCTATCCTCTATCCTATCCTATCCTCTATCCTATCCTATCCTCTATCCTATCCAATCCTATATCCTATCCTCTATCCTATCATATCCTCTATCCTATCCTATCCTCTATCCTATCCTATCCACTATCCTATCGTACCCTCAATCCTATCCTATCCTCTATCCCATCCTATCCTATCCTCTATCCTATCCTATTCTCTATCCTATCCTATCCTCTATCCTATCCTATCCTCTATCCTATCCTATACTCTATCCTATCCTACCCTCTATCCTATCCAATCCTCTATCGTGTTCGCTATCCTATCCTATCCTCTACCGTATCCTATCCTCTATCCTACCCAATCCTCCATCCTATCCTATTCTCCACCCTATCCTATCCTCTATCGTATGCTATCGTCTATCCTACCCAATCCTCCATCCTATCCTATCCTCTATCCTATCCTATTCTCTACCCTATCCTATCCTGTATCCTATCCTACCCTCTATCGTATCCTATCCTCTATCCTATCCTATCCTCTATCCTATCCTATCCTCTATCCTATTCTATCCTCTATCCTATTCTATCCTCTATCCTATCCAATCCTATATCCTATTCTCTATCCTATCCTATCCTCTATCCTATCCTATCCTCTATCCTATCCTATCCTCTATCCTATTCTATCCTCTATCCTATTCTATCCTCTATCCTATCCAATCCTATATAATATTCTCTATCCTATCCTATCCTCTATCGTATCCTATCCTCTATCCTATCCTATCCTCTACCCTATCCTATCCTCTATCCTATCCTATTCTCTATCCTATCCTATCCTGTATCATATCCTATCCTCTATCCTATCCTATCATCTATCCTATCCTCTATTCTATCCAATCCTATATCCTGTCCTCTATCATATCCTATCCTCTATCCTATCCTCCATTCTATCCAATCCTATATCCTATCCTCTATCATATCCTATCCTCTATCCTATCCTATCCTCTATCCTATCCTATTCTCTATCCTATCCTATCCTCTATCCTATCCTATCCTCTATCCTATCCTATCCTCTATCCTAACCTATCCTCTATCCTATCATATCCTCTATCCTATCCTATCCTCTATCCTACCCTATCCACTATCCTATCGTACCCTTAATCCTATCCTATCCTCTATCCTATCCTATCCTCTATCCTATCCTATTCTCTATCCTATCCTATCCTCTATCCTATCCTATCCTCTATCCTATCCTATCCTCTATCCTATCCTATCCTCTATCCTATCCTATCCTCTAACATATCCTATCCGCTATCCTATCCTATCCTCTATCCTATCCTATCCTCAACCTATCCTATCCTCTATCCTATCCTATCCTCTATCCTATCCTATCTCTATCCTATCCTATCCTCTATCCTATCCTATCCTCTATCCTATCCTATCCTCTATCCAATCCTATCCTCTAAGATATCCGATCCGCTATCCTATCCTATCCTCTATCGTATCCTATCCTCTATCCTATCCTATCCTCTATCATATCCTATCCTCTATCCTATCCTATCCTCTGACCTATCCTATCTTCTAACATATCCGATCCGCTATCCTATCCTATCCTCTATCGTATCCAATCCTCTATCATATCCTATCCTCTATCATATCCTATCCTCTATCCTATCCTATCCTCTATCCTATCCTATCCGCTATCCTATCCAATCCTATACCCTATTCTCTATCCTATCCTATCCTCTATCGTATCCTATCCTCTATCCTATCCTATCCTCTATCCTATCCTATCCTCTATCCTATCCTATCCTCTATCATATCCTATCCTCTATCCTATCCTATTCTCTATCCTATCCTATCGTTTATCCTTTCCTATCCTCTATCCTATCCTACCCTCTATCGTATCCTATCCTCTATCCTATCCTATCCTCTATCCTATCCTATTCTCTATCCTATCCTATCCTCTATCCTATCCTATCCTCTATCCTATCCTATCCTCTATCCTATTCTATCCTCTGTCCTAGCCAATCCTATATCCTATTCTCTATCCTATCCTATCCTCTATCGTATCCTATCCTCTATCCTATCCAATCCACTATCCTATCCTATCCTCTATCCTATCCTATCCTCTATCCTATCCTATCCTCTATCCTATCCTATCATCTATCCTATTCTATCGTTTATCCTTTCCTATCCTCTATCCTATCCTATCCTCTATCGTATCCTATCCTCTATCCTATCCTATCCTCTATCCTATCCTATCCACTATCCTATCCTACCCTCAATCCTATCCTATCCTCTAGGCTATCCTATCCTCTATCCTATCCTATTCTCTATCCTATCCTATCCTCTACCCTATCCTATCCTCTATCCTATCCTATCCTCTATCCTATCCTATCCTCTATCCTATCCTATCCTCTATCATATCCTATCCTCTATCCTATCTTATCCTCTATCCTATTCTATCCTCTATCCTATCCAATCCTATATCCTATTCTCTATCCTATCCTATCCTCTATCGTATCCTATCCTCTATCCTATCCAATCCACTATCCTATCCTATCCTCTATCCTATCCTATCCTCTATCCTATCCTATCCTCTATCCTATCCTATCATCTATCCTATTCTATCGTTTATCCTTTCCTATCCTCTATCCTATCCTATCCTCTATCGTATCCTATCCTCTATCCTATCCTTTCCTCTATCCTATCCTATCCACTATCCTATCCTACCCTCAATCCTATCCTATCCTCTATCCTATCCTATCCTCAACCTATCCTATCCTCTATCCTATCCTATCCTCTATCCTATCCTATCTCTATCCTATCCTATCCTCTATCCTATCCTATCCTCTATCCTATCCTATCCTCTATCCAATCCTATCCTCTAAGATATCCGATCCGCTATCCTATCCTATCCTCTATCGTATCCTATCCTCTATCCTATCCTATCCTCTATCATATCCTATCCTCTATCCTATCCTATCCTCTGTCCTATCCTATCTTCTAACATATCCGATCCGCTATCCTATCCTATCCTCTATCGTATCCAATCCTCTATCATATCCTATCCTCTATCATATCCTATCCTCTATCCTATCCTATCCTCTATCCTATCCTATCCGCTATCCTATCCAATCCTATACCCTATTCTCTATCCTATCCTATCCTCTATCGTATCCTATCCTCTATCCTATCCTATCCTCTATCCTATCCTATCCTCTATCCTATCCTATCCTCTATCATATCCTATCCTCTATCCTATCCTATTCTCTATCCTATCCTATCGTTTATCCTTTCCTATCCTCTATCCTATCCTACCCTCTATCGTATCCTATCCTCTATCCTATCCTATCCTCTATCCTATCCTATTCTCTATCCTATCCTATCCTCTATCCTATCCTATCCTCTATCCTATCCTATCCTCTATCCTATTCTATCCTCTGTCCTAGCCAATCCTATATCCTATTCTCTATCCTATCCTATCCTCTATCGTATCCTATCCTCTATCCTATCCAATCCACTATCCTATCCTATCCTCTATCCTATCCTATCCTCTATCCTATCCTATCCTCTATCCTATCCTATCATCTATCCTAT
The DNA here is from genome assembly GCF_050948215.1 of Halictus rubicundus. NCBI lineage: Eukaryota > Metazoa > Arthropoda > Insecta > Hymenoptera > Halictidae > Halictus > Halictus rubicundus. Next base: position 90,788 of record NW_027488878.1, read on the forward strand.
TCTATCGTTTATCCTTTCCTATCCTCTATCCTATCCTATCCTCTATCGTATCCTATCCTCTATCCTATCCTATCCTCTATCCTATCCTATCCACTATCCTATCCTACCCTCAATCCTATCCTATCCTCTAGGCTATCCTATCCTCTATCCTATCCTATTCTCTATCCTATCCTATCCTCTACCCTATCCTATCCTCTATCCTATCCTATCCTCTATCCTATCCTATCCTCTATCCTATCCTATCCTCTATCATATCCTATCCTCTATCCTATCTTATCCTCTATCCTATTCTATCCTCTATCCTATCCAATCCTATATCCTATTCTCTATCCTATCCTATCCTCTATCCTAACCTATCCTCTATCCTATCATATCCTCTATCCTATCCTATCCTCTATCCTACCCTATCCACTATCCTATCGTACCCTCAATTCTATCCTATCCTCTATCCTATCCTATCCTCTATCCTATCCTATTCTCTATCCTATCCTATCCTCTATCCTATCCTATCCTCTATCCTATCCTATCCTCTATCCTATCCAATCCTATATCCTATCCTCTATCCTATCATATCCTCTATCCTATCCTATCCTCTATCCTATCCTATCCACTATCCTATCGTACCCTCAATCCTATCCTATCCTCTATCCCATCCTATCCTATCCTCTATCCTATCCTATTCTCTATCCTATCCTATCCTCTATCCTATCCTATCCTCTATCCTATCCTATACTCTATCCTATCCTATCCTCTATCCTATCCAATCCTCTATCGTGTTCGCTATCCTATCATATCCTCTACCGTATCCTATCCTCTATCCTACCCAATCCTCCATCCTATCCTATTCTCCACCCTATCCTATCCTCTATCGTATGCTATCGTCTATCCTACCCAATCCTCCATCCTATCCTATCCTCTATCCTATCCTATTCTCTATCCTATCCTATCCTGTATCCTATCCTACCCTCTATCGTATCCTATCCTCTATCCTATCCTATCCTCTATCCTATCCTATCCTCTATCCTATTCTATCCTCTATCCTATTCTATCCTCTATCCTATCCAATCCTATATCCTATTCTCTATCCTATCCTATCCTCTATCCTATCCTATCCTCTATCCTATCCTATCCTCTATCCTATTCTATCCTCTATCCTATTCTATCCTCTATCCTATCCAATCCTATATCCTATTCTCTATCCTATCCTATCCTCTATCGTATCCTATCCTCTATCCTATCCTATCCTCTACCCTATCCTATCCTCTATCCTATCCTATTCTCTATCCTATCCTATCCTGTATCATATCCTATCCTCTATCCTATCCTATCATCTATCCTATCCTCTATTCTATCCAATCCTATATCCTGTCCTCTATCATATCCTATCCTCTATCCTATCCTCCATTCTATCCAATCCTATATCCTATCCTCTATCATATCCTATCCTCTATCCTATCCTATCCTCTATCCTATCCTATCCGCTATCCTATCCAATCCTATATCCTATTCTCTATCCTCTAACATATCCTATCCGCTATCCTATCCTATCCTCTATCCTATTCTATCCTCTATCCTATCCTCTATCCTATCCTCTATCCTATTCTATCCTCTATCCTATCCAATCCTATATCCTATTCTCTATCCTATCCTATCCTCTATCGTATCCTATCCTCTATCCTATCCTATCCTCTACCCTATCCTATCCTCTATCCTATCCTATTCTCTATCCTATCCTATCCTGTATCATATCCTATCCTCTATCCTATCCTATCATCTATCCTATCCTCTATTCTATCCAATCCTATATCCTGTCCTCTATCATATCCTATCCTCTATCCTATCCTATCCTCTATCCTATCCTCCATTCTATCCAATCCTATATCCTATCCTCTATCCTATCCTATCATCTATCCTATCCTCTATTCTATCCAATCCTATATCCTGTCCTGTATCATATCCTATCCTATCCTCTATCCTATCCTATCCTCTATCATATCATATCCTCTATCCTATCCAATCCTCTATCCTATCCTATCCACTATCCTATCCTACCCTCAATCCTATCCTATCCTCTATGCTATCCTATCCTCTATCCTATCCTATTCTCTATCCTATCCTATCCTCTACCCTATCCTATCCTCTATCCTATCCTATCCTCTATCATATCCTATCCTCTATCCTATCCTATCCTCTATACTATTCTATCATCTATCCTATCCAATCCTATATCCTATTTTCTATCCTATCCAATCCTATATCCTATTCTCCATCCTATCCTATCCTCTATCCTATCCTATCCTCTATCCTATCCTATCCTATCCTCTATCCTATCCTATCCTCTATCATATCCTATCCTCTATCCTATCCTATCCTCTATCCTATCCTATCCGCTATCCTATCCAATCCTATATCCTATTCTCTATCCTATCCTATCCTCTATCATATCCTATCCTCTATCCTATCCTATCATCTATCCTATCCTCTATTCTATCCAATCCTATATCCTGTCCTCTATCATATCCTATCCTCTATCCTATCCTATCCTCTATCCTATCCTCCATTCTATCCAATCCTATATAATTTCCTCTATCATATCCTATCCTCTATCCTATCCTATCCGCTATCCTATCCTATCCTCTATCCTATCCTATCCTCTATCATATCATATCCTCTATCCTATCCAATCCTTTATCGTATCCTATCCACTAACCTATCCTACCCTCAATCCTATCCTATCCTCTATGCTATCCTATCCTCTATCCTATCCTATTCTCTATCCTATCCTATCCTCTACCCTATCCTATCCTCTATCAAATCCTATCCTCTATCATATCCTATCCTCTATCCTATCCTATCCTCTATACTATTCTATCATCTATCCTATCCAATCCTATATCCTATTTTCTATCCTATCCAATCCTATATCCTATTCTCCATCCTATCGTATCCTCTATCCTATCCTATCCTCTATCCTATCCTATCCACTATCCTATCCTATCCTCTATCTTATCCTATCCTCTATCCTATCTTATCCTCTATCCTATCCTATCGTTTATCCTATCCTATCCTCTATCCTATCCTATCCTCTACCGTATATTATCCTCTATCCTATCCTATCCTCTACCCTATCCTATCCTCTATCCTATCCTATCCTCTATCCTATCCAATCCTATATCGTATCCTCTATCCTATCCTATCCTCTATCCTATCCTATTCTCTATCCTATCCTATCCTGTATCCTATCCTACCCTCTATCGTATCCTATCCTCTATCCTATCCTATCCTCTATCCTATCCTATTCTCTATCCTATCCTATCCTCCATCCTATCCTATCCTCTATCCTGTCCTATCCTCTATCCTATTCTATCCTCTGTCCTAGCCAATCCTATATCCTATTCTCTATCCTATCCTATCCTCTATCGTATCCTATCCTCTATCCTATCCAATCCACTATCCTATCCTATCCTCTATCCTATCCTATCCTCTATCCTATCCTATCCTCTATCCTATCCTATCATCTATCCTATTCTATCGTTTATCCTTTCCTATCCTCTATCCTATCCTATCCTCTATCGTATCCTATCCTCTATCCTAACCTATCCTCTATCCTATCCTCTATCCTATCCTCCATCCTATCCTATCCACTATTCTATCCTATCCTCTATTCTATCCTATCCTCTATCATATCATATCCTCTATCCTATCCTATCCTCTATCCTATCCTATCCACTATCCTATCCTACCCTCAATCCTATCCTATCCTCTATGCTATCCTATCCTCTATCCTATCCTATTCTCTATCCTATCCTATCCTCTACCCTATCCTATCCTCTATCCTATCCTATCCTCTATCCTATCCTATCCTCTATCCTATCCTATCCTCTATCATATCCTATCCTCTATCCTATCTTATCCTCTATCCTATTCTATCCTCTATCCTATCCAATCCTATATCCTATTCTCTATCCTATCCTATCCTCTATCCTAACCTATCCTCTATCCTATCATATCCTCTATCCTATCCTATCCTCTATCCTACCCTATCCACTATCCTATCGTACCCTCAATCCTATCCTATCCTCTATCCTATCCTATCCTCTATCCTATCCTATCCTCTATCCTATCCTATCCTCTATCCTATCCTATCCTCTAACATATCCTATCCGCTATCCTATCCTATCCTCTATCCTATCCTATCCTCAACCTATCCTATCCTCTATCCTATCCTATCCTCTATCCTATCCTATCTCTATCCTATCCTATCCTCTATCCTATCCTATCCTCTACCGTATATTATCCTCTATCCTATCGTATCCTCTATCCTATCCTATCCTCTATCCTATCCTATTCTCTATCCTATCCTATCCTGTATCCTATCCTACCCTCTATCGTATCCTATCCTCTATCCTATCCTATCCTCTATCCTATCCTATTCTCTATCCTATCCTATCCTCCATCCTATCCTATCCTCTATCCTGTCCTATCCTCTATCCTATTCTATCCTCTGTCCTAGCCAATCCTATATCCTATTCTCTATCCTATCCTATCCTCTATCGTATCCTATCCTCTATCCTATCCAATCCACTATCCTATCCTATCCTCTATCCTATCCTATCCTCTATCCTATCCTATCCTCTATCCTATCCTATCATCTATCCTATTCTATCGTTTATCCTTTCCTATCCTCTATCCTATCCTATCCTCTATCGTATCCTATCCTCTATCCTATCCTATCCTCTATCCTATCCTCTATCCTATCCTCCATCCTATCCTATCCACTATTCTATCCTATCCTCTATTCTATCCTATCCTCTATCATATCATATCCTCTATCCTATCCTATCCTCTATCCTATCCTGTCCACTATCCTATCCTACCCTCAATCCTATCCTATCCTCTATGCTATCCTATCCTCTATCCTATCCTATTCTCTATCCTATCCTATCCTCTACCCTATCCTATCCTCTATCCTATCCTATCCTCTATCCTATCCTATCCTCTATCCTATCCTATCCTCTATCATATCCTATCCTCTATCCTATCTTATCCTCTATCCTATTCTATCCTCTATCAATATCCAATCCTATATCCTATTCTCTATCCTATCCTATCCTCTATCCTAACCTATCCTCTATCCTATCATATCCTCTATCCTATCCTATCCTCTATCCTACCCTATCCACTATCCTATCGTACCCTCAATCCTATCCTATCCTCTATCCTATCCTATCCTCTATCCTATCCTATCCTCTATCCTATCCTATCCTCTATCCTATCCTATCCTCTAACATATCCTATCCGCTATCCTATCCTATCCTCTATCCTATCCTATCCTCAACCTATCCTATCCTCTATCCTATCCTATCCTCTATCCTATCCTATCTCTATCCTATCCTATCCTCTATCCTATCCTATCCTCTAACATATCCAATCCTATATCCTATTCTCTATCCTATCCTATCCTCTATCCTATTCTATCCTCTATCCTATCCAATCCTATATCCTATTCTCTATCCTATCCTATCCTCTATCGTATCCTATCCTCTATCCTATCCAATCCTATATCGTATCCTCTATCCTATCCTATCCTCTATCCTATCCTATCCACTATCCTATCCTATCCTCTATCCTATCCTATACTCTATCCTATACTATCCTCTATCCTATCCTATCCTCTATCCTATCCTATCCTCTAACATATCCGATCCGCTATCCTATCCTATCCTCTATCGTATCCTATCCTCTATCCTATCCTATCCTCTATCATATCCTATCCTCTATCCTATCCTATCCTCTATCCTATCCTATCCGCTATCCTATCCAATCCTATATCCTATTCTCTATCCTATCCTATCCTCTATCGTATCCTATCCGCTATCCTATCCTATCCTCTATCCTAACCTATCCTCAACCTATCCTATCCTCTATCCTATCCTATCCTCTATCCTATCCTATCTCTATCCTATCCTATCCTCTATCCTATTCTATCCTCTATCCTATCCAATCCTATATCCTATTCTCTATAATATCCTATCCTCTATCCTATTCTATCCTCTATCCTATCCAATCCTATATCCTATTCTCTATCCTATCCTATCCTCTATCGTATCCTATCCTCTATCCTATCCAATCCTATATCGTATCCTCTATCCTATCCTATCCTCTATCCTATCCTATCCTCTAACATATCCGATCCGCTATCCTATCCTATCCTCTATCGTATCCTATCCTCTATCCTATCCTATCCTCTATCATATCCTATCCTCTATCCTATCCTATCCTCTATCCTATCCTATCCGCTATCCTATCCAATCCTATATCCTATTCTCTATCCTATCCTATCCTCTATCGTATCCTATCCTCTATCCTATCCTATCCTCTATCCTATCCTATCCTATATCCTATCCTATCCTCTGTCCTATCCTATCTTCTAACATATCCGATCCGCTATCCTATCCTATCCTCAACCTATCCTATCCTCTATCCTATCCTATCCTGTATCATATCCTATCCTCTATCCTATCCTATCATCTATCCTATCCTCTATTCTATCCAATCCTATATCCTGTCCTCTATCATATCCTATCCTCTATCCTATCCTATCCTCTAACCTATCCTCCATTCTATCCAATCCTATATCCTATCCTCTATCATATCCTATCCTCTATCCTATCCTATCCTCTATCCTATCCTATCCGCTATCCTATCCAATCCTATATCCTATTCTCTATCCTCTAACATATCCTATCCGCTATCCTATCCTATCCTCTATCCTATTCTATCCTCTATCCTATCCTATCTTCTATCCTACCCTATCCACTATCCTATCGTACCCTCAATCCTATCCTATCCTCTATCCTATCCTATCCTCTATCATATCCTATTCTCTATCCTATCCTATCCTCTATCCTATCCTATCCTCTATCCTATCCTATCCTCTATCCTATCTTATCCTCTATCCTATTCTATCCTCTATCCTATCCAATCCTATATCCTATTCTCTATCCTATCCTATCCTCTATCCTAACCTATCCTCTATCCTATCATATCCTCTATCCTATCCTATCCTCTATCCTACCCTATCCACTATCCTATCGTACCCTCAATCCTATCCTATCCTCTATCCTATCCTATCCTCTATCCTATCCTATTCTCTATCCTATCCTATCCTCTATCCTATCCTATCCTCTATCCTATCCTATCCTCTATCCTATCCTATCCTCTATCCTATCCTATCTCTATCCTATCCTATCCTCTATCGTATCCTATCCTCTAACATATCCTATCCGCTATCCTATCCTATCCTCTATCCTATTCTATCCTCTATCCTATCCAATCCTATATCCTATACTCTATCCTATCCTATCCTCTATCCTATTCTATCCTCTAACCCATCCAATCCTATATCCTATTCTCTATCCTATCCTATCCTCTATCGTATCCTATCCTCTATCCTATCCTATCCTCTATCCTATCCTATCCTCTATCATATCCTATGCTCTATCCTATCCTATCCTCTATCCTATCCTATCCGCTATCCTATCCAATACTATATCCTATTCTCTATCCTATCCTATCCTCTATCGTATCCTATCCTCTATCCTATCCTATCCTCTATCCTATCCTATCCTCTATCCTATCCTATCCTCTATCGTATCCTATCCTCTATCCTATCCTATCCTCTATCATATCCTATCCTCTATCCTATCCTATCCTCTATCCTATCCTATCCGCTATCCTATCCAATCCTATATCCTATTCTCTATCCTATCCTATCCTCTATCCTATCCTATCCTCTATCGTATCCTATCCTCTATCCTATCCTATCCTCTATCCTATCCTATCCTCTATCATATCCTATCCTCTATCCTATCCTATCCTCTATCCTATCCTATCCGCTTTCCTATCCAATCCTATATCCTATTCTCTATCCTATCCTATCCTCTATCGTATCCTATCCTCTATCCTATCCTATCCTCTATCCTATCCTATCCTCTATCCTATCCTATCCTCTGTCCTATCCTATCTTCTAACATATCCGATCCGCTATCCTATCCTATCCTCTATCGTATCCTATCCTCTATCCTATCCTATCCTCTATCATATCCTATCCTCTATCCTATCCTATCCTCTATCCTATCCTATCCGCTATCCTATCCAATCCTATATCCTATTCTCTATCCTATCCTATCCTCTATCGTATCCTATCCTCTATCCTATCCTATCCTCTATCCTATCCTATCCTCTATCCTATCCTATCCTCTATCATATCCTATCCTCTATCCTATCCTATCCTCTATCCTATCCTATCGTTTATCCTTTCCTATCCTCTATCCTATCCTATCCTCTATCGTATCCTATCCTCTATCCTATCCTATCCTCTATCCTATCCTATCCTCTATCCTATCCTATTCTCTATCCTATCCTATCCTCTATCCTATCCTATCCTCTATCCTATCCTATCCACTATTCTATCCTATCCTCTATCCTATCCTATCCTCTATCCTATCATATCCTCTATCCTATCCTATCCTCTATCCTATCCTATCCACTATCCTATCGTACCCTCAATCCTATCCTATCTTCTATCCTATCCTATCCTCTATCCTATCCTATTCTCTATCCTATCCTATCCTCTATCCTATCCTATCCTCTATCCTATCCTATCCTCTATCCTATCCTATCCTATCCTCTATCATATCCTATCCTCTATCCTATTTTATCCTCTATCCTATTCTATCCTCTATCCTATCCAATCCTATATCCTATCCTCTATCCTATCATATCCTCTATCCTATCCTATCCTCTATCCTATCCTATCCACTATCCTATGGTACCCTCAATCCTATCCTATCCTCTATCCTATCCTATCCTCTATCCTATCCTATTCTCTATCCTATCCTATCCTCTATCCTATCCTATCCTCTATCCTATCCTATACTCTATCCTATCCTATCCTCTATCCTATCCAATCCTCTATCGTGTTCGCTATCCTATCCTATCCTCTACCGTATCCTATCCTCTATCCTACCCAATCCTCCATCCTATCCTATTCTCCACCCTATCCTATCCTCTATCGTATGCTATCGTCTATCCTACCCAATCCTCCATCCTATCCTATCCTCTATCCTATCCTATTCTCTATCCTATCCTATCCTGTATCCTATCCTACCCTCTATCGTATCCTATCCTCTATCCTATCCTATCCTCTATCCTATCCTATTCTCTATCCTATCCTATCCTCTATCCTATCCTATCCTCTATCCTATCATATCCTCTATCCTATCCTATCCTCTATCAAACCCTATCCACTATCCTATCGTACCCTCAATCCTATCCTATCCTCTACCCTATCCTATCCTCTATCCTATCCTATTCTCTATCCTATCCTATCCTCTATCCTATCCTATCCTCTATCCTATCCTATCCTCTATCCTATCCTATCCTCTATCCTATCCTATCCTCTATCCTATCAAATCCTCTAACATATCCTATCCGCTATCCTATCCTATCCTCTATCCTATCCTATCCTCAACCTATCCTATCCTCTATCCTATCCTATCCTCTATCCTATCCTATCTCTATCCTATCCTATCCTCTATCCTATCCTATCCTCTAACATATCCTATCCGCTATCCTATCCTATCCGCTATCCTATCCTATCCTCTATCCTATTCTATCCTCTATCCTATCCAATCCTATATCCTATTCTCTATCCTATCCTATCCTCTATCGTATCCTATCCTCTATCCTATCCTATCCTCTATCATATCCTATCCTATATCCTATCCTATCCTCTATCCTATCCTATCCGCTATCCTATCCAATCCTATATCCTATTCTCTATCCTATCCTATCCTCTATCGTATCCTATCCTCTATCCTATCCTATCCTCTATCCTATCCTATCCTCTATCCTATCCTATCCTCTGTCCTATCCTATCTTCTAACATATCCGATCCGCTATCCTATCCTATCCTCTATCGTATCCTATCCTCTATCCTATCCTATCCTCTATCATATCCTATCCTCTATCCTATCCTATCCTCTATCCTATCCTATCCGCTATCCTATCCAATCCTATATCCTATTCTCTATCCTATCCTATCCTCTATCCTATCCTATCCTCTATCGTATCCTATCCTCTATCCTATCCTATCCTCTATCCTATCCTATCCTCTATCATATCCTATCCTCTATCCTATCCTATCCTCTATCCTATCCTATCCGCTATCCTATCCAATCCCATATCCTATTCTCTATCCTATCCTATCCTCTATCGTATCCTATCCTCTATCCTATCCTATCCTCTATCCTATCCTATCCTCTATCCTATCCTATCCTCTGTCCTATCCTATCTTCTAACATATCCGATCCGCTATCCTATCGTATCCTCTATCGTATCCTATCCTCTATCCTATCCTATCCTCTATCCTATCCTATCCTCTATCCTATCCTATTCTCTATCCTATCCTATCCTCTATCCTATCCTATCCTCTATCCTATCCTATCCTCTATCCTATCCTATCCTCTATCCTATCCTATCCTCTATCCTATCCTATCCACTATCCTATCCTACCCTCAATCCTATCCTATCCTCTATGCTATCCTATCCTCTATCCTATCCTATTCTCTATCCTATCCTATCCTCTACCCTATCCTATCCTCTATCCTATTCTATCCTGTATCCTATCCTATCCTCTATCCTATCCTATCCTCTATCCTATCCTATCCTCTATCCTATCCTATTCTCTATCCTATCCTATCCTCTATCCTATCCTATCCTCTATCCTATCCTATACTCTATCCTATCCTATCCTCTATCCTATCCAATCCTCTATCGTGTTCGCTATCCTATCCTATCCTCTACCGTATCCTATCCTCTATCCTACCCAATCCTCCATCCTATCCTATCCTCTGTCCTATCCTATCTTCTAACATATCCGATCCGCTATCCTATCCTATCCTCTATCGTATCCTATCCTCTATCCTATCCTATCCTCTATCATATCCTATCCTCTATCCTATCCTATCCTCTATCCTATCCTATCCGCTATCCTATCCAATCCTATATCCTATTCTCTATCCTATCCTATCCTCTATCCTACCCTATCCACTATCCTATCGTACCCTCAATCCTATCCTATCCTCTATCCTATCCTATCCTCTATCCTATCCTATTCTCTATCCTATCCTATCCTCTATCCTATCCTATCCTCTATCCTATCCTATCCTCTATCCTATCCTATCCTCTATCCTATCCTATCCTCTAACATATCCTATCCGCTATCCTATCCTATCCTCTATCCTATCCTATCCTCAACCTATCCTATCCTCTATCCTATCCTATCCTCTATCCTATCCTATCTCTATCCTATCCTATCCTCTATCGTATCCTATCCTCTAACATATCCTATCCGCTATCCTATCCTATCCTCTATCCTATTCTATCCTCTATCCTATCCTATCCTCTATCCTATCCTATCCGCTATCCTATCCAATCCTATATCCTATTCTCTATCCTATCCTATCCTCTATCGTATCCTATCCTCTATCCTATCCTATCCTCTATCCTATCCTATCCTCTATCCTATCCTATCCTCTGTCCTATCCTATCTTCTAACATATCCGATCCGCTATCCTATCCTATCCTCTATCGTATCCTATCCTCTATCCTATCCTATCCTCTAACCCATCCAATCCTATATCCTATTCTCTATCCTATCCTATCCTCTATCGTATCCTATCCTCTATCCTATCCTATCCTCTATCCTATCCTATCCTCTATCATATCCTATCCTCTATCCTATCCTATCCTCTATCCTATCCTATCCGCTATCCTATCCAATCCTATATCCTATTCTCTATCCTATCCTATCCTCTATCGTATCCTATCCTCTATCCTATCCTATCCTCTATCCTATCCTATCCTCTATCCTATCCTATCCTCTGTCCTATCCTATCTTCTAACATATCCGATCCGCTATCCTATCCTATCCTCTATCGTATCCTATCCTCTATCCTATCCTATCCTCTATCATATCCTATCCTCTATCCTATCCTATCCTCTATCCTATCCTATCCGCTATCCTATCCAATCCTATATCCTATTCTCTATCCTATCCTATCCTCTATCCTATCCTATCCTCTATCGTATCCTATCCTCTATCCTATCCTATCCTCTATCCTATCCTATCCTCTATCATATCCTATCCTCTATCCTATCCTATCCTCTATCCTATCCTATCCGCTATCCTATCCAATCCCATATCCTATTCTCTATCCTATCCTATCCTCTATCGTATCCTATCCTCTATCCTATCCTATCCTCTATCCTATCCTATCCTCTATCCTATCCTATCCTCTGTCGTATCCTATCTTCTAACATATCCGATCCGCTATCCTATCGTATCCTCTATCGTATCCTATCCTCTATCCTATCCTATCCTCTATCCTATCCTATCCTCTATCCTATCCTATTCTCTATCCTATCCTATCCTCTATCCTATCCTATCCTCTATCCTATCCTATCCTCTATCCTATCCTATCCTCTATCCTATCCTATCCACTATCCTATCCTACCCTCAATCCTATCCTATCCTCTATGCTATCCTATCCTCTATCCTATCCTATTCTCTATCCTATCCTATCCTCTACCCTATCCTATCCTCTATCCTATTCTATCCTGTATCCTATCCTATCCTCTATCCTATCCTATCCTCTATCCTATCCTATCCTCTATCCTATCCTATTCTCTATCCTATCCTATCCTCTATCCTATCCTATCCTCTATCCTATCCTATACTCTATCCTATCCTATCCTCTATCCTATCCAATCCTCTATCGTGTTCGCTATCCTATCCTATCCTCTACCGTATCCTATCCTCTATCCTACCCAATCCTCCATCCTATCCTATCCTCTGTCCTATCCTATCTTCTAACATATCCGATCCGCTATCCTATCCTATCCTCTATCGTATCCTATCCTCTATCCTATCCTATCCTCTATCATATCCTATCCTCTATCCTATCCTATCCTCTATCCTATCCTATCCGCTATCCTATCCAATCCTATATCCTATTCTCTATCCTATCCTATCCTCTATCCTATCCTATCCTCTATCGTATCCTATCCTCTATCCTATCCTATCCTCTATCCTATCCTATCCTCTATCATATCCTATCCTCTATCCTATCCTATCCTCTATCCTATCCTATCCTCTATCCTATCCTATCCTCTATCCTATCCTATCCTCTATCCTATCCTATTCTCTATCCTATCCTATCCTCTATCCTATCCTATCCTCTATCCTATCCTATCCTCTATCCTATCCTATCCTATCCTCTATCATATCCTATCCTCTATCCTATTTTATCCTCTATCCTATTCTATCCTCTATCCTATCCAATCCTATATCCTATCCTCTATCCTATCATATCCTCTATCCTATCCTATCCTCTATCCTATCCTATCCACTATCCTATCGTACCCTCAATCCTATCCTATCCTCTATCCTATCCTATCCTCTATCCTATCCTATTCTCTATCCTATCCTATCCTCTATCCTATCCTATCCTCTATCCTATCCTATACTCTATCCTATCCTATCCTCTATCCTATCCAATCCTCTATCGTGTTCGCTATCCTATCCTATCCTCTACCGTATCCTATCCTCTATCCTACCCAATCCTCCATCCTATCCTATTCTCCACCCTATCCTATCCTCTATCGTATGCTATCGTCTATCCTACCCAATCCTCCATCCTATCCTATCCTCTATCCTATCCTATTCTCTATCCTATCCTATCCTGTATCCTATCCTACCCTCTATCGTATCCTATCCTCTATCCTATCCTATCCTCTATCCTATCCTATTCTCTATCCTATCCTATCCTCTATCCTATCCTATCCTCTATCCTATCATATCCTCTATCCTATCCTATCCTCTATCAAACCCTATCCACTATCCTATCGTACCCTCAATCCTATCCTATCCTCTACCCTATCCTATCCTCTATCCTATCCTATTCTCTATCCTATCCTATCCTCTATCCTATCCTATCCTCTATCCTATCCTATCCTCTATCCTATCCTATCCTCTATCCTATCCTATCCTCTATCCTATCAAATCCTCTAACATATCCTATCCGCTATCCTATCCTATCCTCTATCCTATCCTATCCTCAACCTATCCTATCCTCTATCCTATCCTATCCTCTATCCTATCCTATCTCTATCCTATCCTATCCTCTATCCTATCCTATCCTCTAACATATCCTATCCGCTATCCTATCCTATCCGCTATCCTATCCTATCCTATCCTCTATCCTATTCTATCCTCTATCCTATCCAATCCTATATCCTATTCTCTATCCTATCCTATCCTCTATCGTATCCTATCCTCTATCCTATCCTATCCTCTATCATATCCTATCCTCTATCCTATCCTATCCTCTATCCTATCCTATCCGCTATCCTATCCAATCCTATATCCTATTCTCTATCCTATCCTATCCTCTATCGTATCCTATCCTCTATAATATCCTATCCTCTATCCTATCCTATCCTCTATCCTATCCTATCCTCTGTCCTATCCTATCTTCTAACATATCCGATCCGCTATCCTATCCTATCCTCTATCGTATCCTATCCTCTATCGTATCCTATCCTCTATCATATCCTATCCTCTACCCTATCCTATCCTCTATCCTATCCTATCCGCTATCCTATCCAATCCTATATCCTATTCTCTATCCTATCCTATCCTCTATCGTATCCTATCCTCTATCCTATCCTATCCTCTATCCTATCCTATCCTCTATCCTATCCTATCCTCTGTCCTATCCTATCTTCTAACATATCCGATCCGCTATCCTATCCTATCCTCTATCGTATCCTATCCTCTATCGTATCCTATCCTCTATCATATCCTATCCTCTACCCTATCCTATCCTCTATCCTATCCTATCCGCTATCCTATCCAATCCTATATCCTATTCTCTATCCTATCCTATCCTCTATCCTATCCTATCCTCTATCATATCCTATCCTCTATCCTATCCTATCCTCTATCCTATCCTATCCGCTATCCTATCCAATCCTATATCCTATTCTCTATCCTATCCTATCCTCTATCCTATCCTATCCTCTATCGTATCCTATCCTCTATCCTATCCTATCCTCTATCCTATCCTATCCTCTATCATATCCTATCCTCTATCCTATCCTATCCTCTATCCTATCCTATCCGCTATCCTATCCAATCCCATATCCTATTCTCTATCCTATCCTATCCTCTATCGTATCCTATCCTCTATCCTATCCTATCCTCTATCCTATCCTATCCTCTATCCTATCCTATCCTCTGTCCTATCCTATCTTCTAACATATCCGATCCGCTATCCTATCGTATCCTCTATCGTATCCTATCCTCTATCCTATCCTATCCTCTATCCTATCCTATCCTCTATCCTATCCTATTCTCTATCCTATCCTATCCTCTATCCTATCCTATCCTCTATCCTATCCTATCCTCTATCCTATCCTATCCTCTATCCTATCCTATCCACTATCCTATCCTACCCTCAATCCTATCCTATCCTCTATGCTATCCTATCCTCTATCCTATCCTATTCTCTATCCTATCCTATCCTCTACCCTATCCTATCCTCTATCCTATTCTATCCTGTATCCTATCCTATCCTCTATCCTATCCTATCCTCTATCCTATCCTATCCTCTATCCTATCCTATTCTCTATCCTATCCTATCCTCTATCCTATCCTATCCTCTATCCTATCCTATACTCTATCCTATCCTATCCTCTATCCTATCCAATCCTCTATCGTGTTCGCTATCCTATCCTATCCTCTACCGTATCCTATCCTCTATCCTACCCAATCCTCCATCCTATCCTATCCTCTGTCCTATCCTATCTTCTAACATATCCGATCCGCTATCCTATCCTATCCTCTATCGTATCCTATCCTCTATCCTATCCTATCCTCTATCATATCCTATCCTCTATCCTATCCTATCCTCTATCCTATCCTATCCGCTATCCTATCCAATCCTATATCCTATTCTCTATCCTATCCTATCCTCTATCCTATCCTATCCTCTATCGTATCCTATCCTCTATCCTATCCTATCCTCTATCCTATCCTATCCTCTATCATATCCTATCCTCTATCCTATCCTATCCTCTATCCTATCCTATCCTCTATCCTATCCTATCCTCTATCCTATCCTATCCTCTATCCTATCCTATTCTCTATCCTATCCTATCCTCTATCCTATCCTATCCTCTATCCTATCCTATCCTCTATCCTATTCTATCCTCTATCCTATCCAATCCTATATCCTATTCTCTATCCTATCCTATCCTCTATCGTATCCTATCCTCTATCCTATCCTATCCTCTATCATATCCTATCCTCTATCCTATCCTATCCTCTATCCTATCCTATCCGCTATCCTATCCAATCCTATATCCTATTCTCTATCCTATCCTATCCTCTATCGTATCCTATCCTCTATCCTATCCTATCCTCTATCCTATCCTATCCTCTATCCTATCCTATCCTCTGTCCTATCCTATCTTCTAACATATCCGATCCGCTATCCTATCCTATCCTCTATCGTATCCTATCCTCTATCGTATCCTATCCTCTATCATATCCTATCCTCTACCCTATCCTATCCTCTATCCTATCCTATCCGCTATCCTATCCAATCCTATATCCTATTCTCTATCCTATCCTATCCTCTATCCTATCCTATCCTCTATCGTATCCTATCCTCTATCCTATCCTATCCTCTATCCTATCCTATCCTCTATCATATCCTATCCTCTATCCTATCCTATCCTCTATCCTATCCTATCCGCTATCCTATCCAATCCCATATCCTATTCTCTATCCTATCCTATCCTCTATCGTATCCTATCCTCTATCCTATCCTATCCTCTATCCTATCCTATCCTCTATCCTATCCTATCCTCTGTCCTATCCTATCTTCTAACATATCCGATCCGCTATCCTATCGTATCCTCTATCGTATCCTATCCTCTATCCTATCCTATCCTCTATCCTATCCTATCCTCTATCCTATCCTATCCTCTATCCTATCCTATCCTCTATCCTATCCTATCCTCTATCCTATCCTATCCACTATCCTATCCTACCCTCAATCCTATCCTATCCTCTATGCTATCCTATCCTCTATCCTATCCTATTCTCTATCCTATCCTATCCTCTACCCTATCCTATCCTCTATCCTATTCTATCCTGTATCCTATCCTATCCTCTATCCTATCCTATCCTCTATCCTATCCTATCCTCTATCCTATCCTATTCTCTATCCTATCCTATCCTCTATCCTATCCTATCCTCTATCCTATCCTATACTCTATCCTATCCTATCCTCTATCCTATCCAATCCTCTATCGTGTTCGCTATCCTATCCTATCCTCTACCGTATCCTATCCTCTATCCTACCCAATCCTCCATCCTATCCTATCCTCTGTCCTATCCTATCTTCTAACATATCCGATCCGCTATCCTATCCTATCCTCTATCGTATCCTATCCTCTATCCTATCCTATCCTCTATCATATCCTATCCTCTATCCTATCCTATCCTCTATCCTATCCTATCCGCTATCCTATCCAATCCTATATCCTATTCTCTATCCTATCCTATCCTCTATCCTATCCTATCCTCTATCGTATCCTATCCTCTATCCTATCCTATCCTCTATCCTATCCTATCCTCTATCATATCCTATCCTCTATCCTATCCTATCCTCTATCCTATCCTATCCTCTAACATATCCTATCCGCTATCCTATCCTATCCTCTATCCTATTCTATCCTCTATCCTATCCAATCCTATATCCTATTCTCTATCCTATCCTATCCTCTATCGTATCCTATCCTCTATCCTATCCTAACCTCTATCCTATCCTATCCTCTATCCTATCATATCCTCTATCCTATCCTATCCTCTATCCTACCCTATCCACTATCCTATCGTACCCTCAATCCTATCCTATCCTCTATCCTATCCTATCCTCTATCCTATCCTATCCTCTATCCTATCCTATCCTCTATCCTATCAAATCCTCTAACATATCCTATCCGCTATCCTATCCTATCCTCTAACATATCCTATCCGCTATCCTATCCTATCCTCTATCCTATTCTATTCTCGATGCTATCCTATCCTGTATCCTATCCTACCCTCTATCGTATCCTATCCTCTATCCTATCCTATCCTCTATCCTATCCTATTCTCTATCCTATCCTATCCTCTATCCTATCCTATCCTCTATCCTATCCTATCCTCTATCCTATTCTATCCTCTATCCTATCGTACCCTCAATCCTATCCTATCCTCTATGCTATCCTATCCTCTATCCTATCCTATTCTCTATCCTATCCTATCCTCTATCCTATCCTATCCTCTATTATATCCTATCCTCTATCCTTTCCTATCCTCTATCCTATCCTATCCTCTATCATATCCTATCCTCTATCCTATCTTATCCTCTATCCTATTCTATCCTCTATCCTATCCAATCCTATATCCTATTCTCTATCCTATCCTATCCTCTATCCTATCCTATCCTCTATCCTATCATATCCTCTATCCTATCCTATCCTCTATCAAACCCTATCCACTATCCTATCGTACCCTCAATCCTATCCTATCCTCTACCCTATCCTATCCTCTATCCTATCCTATTCTCTACCCAATCCTATCCTCTATCCTATCCTATCCTCTATCCTATCCTATCCTCTATCCTATCCTATCCTCTATCCTATCCTATCCTCTAACATATCCTATCCGCTATCATATCCTATCCTCTATCCTATCCTATCCTCAACCTATCCTATCCTCTATCCTATCCTATCCTCTATCCTATCCTATCTCTATCCTATCCTATCCTCTATCCTATCCTATCCTCTAACATATCCTATCCGCTATCCTATCCTATCCTCTATCCTACTCTATCCTCTATCCTATCCAATCCTATATCCTATTCTCTATCCTATCCTATCCTCTATCGTATCCTATCCTCTATCCTATCCTAACCTCTATCCTATCCTATCCTCTATCCTATCCTATCCTCTATCCTATCCTATCCTCTAACATATCCGATCCGCTATCCTATCCTATCCTCTATCGTATCCTATCCTCTATGCTATCCTATCCTCTATCCTATCCTATTCTCTATCCTATCCTATCCTCTACCCTATCCTATCCTCTATCCTATCCTATCCTCTATCCTATCCTATCCTCTATCCTATCCTATCCTCTATCATATGCTATCCTCTATCCTATCTTATCCTCTATCCTATTCTATCCTCTATCCTATCCAATCCTATATCCTATTCTCTATCCTATCCTATCCTCTATCCTAACCTATCCTCTATCCTATCATATCCTCTATCCTATCCTATCCTCTATCCTACCCTATCCACTATCCTATCGTACCCTCAATCCTATCCTATCCTCTATCCTATCCTATCCTCTATCCTATCCTATTCTCTATCCTATCCTATCCTCTATCCTATCCTATCCTCTATCCTATCCTATCCTCTATCCTATCCTATCCTCTATCCTATCCTATCCTCTAACATATCCTATCCGCTATCCTATCCTATCCTCTATCCTATCCTATCCTCAACCTATCCTATCCTCTATCCTATCCTATCCTCTATCCTATCCTATCTCTATCCTATCCTATCCTCTATCGTATCCTATCCTCTAACATATCCTATCCGCTATCCTATCCTATCCTCTATCCTATTCTATCCTCTATCCTATCCAATCCTATATCCTATTCTCTATCCTATCCTATCCTCTATCCTATCCTATCCTCTATCCTATCCTATCCTCTATCCTATCCTATCCTATCCTCTATCATATCCTATCCTCTATCCTATTTTATCCTCTATCCTATTCTATCCTCTATCCTATCCAATCCTATATCCTATCCTCTATCCTATCATATCCTCTATCCTATCCTATCCTCTATCCTATCCTATCCACTATCCTATCGTACCCTCAATCCTATCCTATCCTCTATCCTATCCTATCCTCTATCCTATCCTATTCTCTATCCTATCCTATCCTCTATCCTATCCTATCCTCTATCCTATCCTATACTCTATCCTATCCTATCCTCTATCCTATCCAATCCTCTATCGTGTTCGCTATCCTATCCTATCCTCTACCGTATCCTATCCTCTATCCTACCCAATCCTCCATCCTATCCTATTCTCCACCCTATCCTATCCTCTATCGTATGCTATCGTCTATCCTACCCAATCCTCCATCCTATCCTATCCTCTATCCTATCCTATTCTCTATCCTATCCTATCCTGTATCCTGTCCTACCCTCTATCGTATCCTATCCTCTATCCTATCCTATCCTCTATCCTATCCTATTCTCTATCCTATCCTATCCTCTATCCTATCCTATCCTCTATCCTATCATATCCTCTATCCTATCCTATCCTCTATCAAACCCTATCCACTATCCTATCGTACCCTCAATCCTATCCTATCCTCTACCCTATCCTATCCTCTATCCTATCCTATTCTCTATCCTATCCTATCCTCTATCCTATCCTATCCTCTATCCTATCCTATCCTCTATCCTATCCTATCCTCTATCCTATCCTATCCTCGATCCTATCAAATCCTCTAACATATCCTATCCGCTATCCTATCCTATCCTCTATCCTATCCTATCCTCAACCTATCCTATCCTCTATCCTATCCTATCCTCTATCCTATCCTATCTCTATCCTATCCTATCCTCTATCCTATCCTATCCTCTAACATATCCTATCCGCTATCCTATCCTATCCTCTATCCTATTCTATCCTCTATCCTATCCAATCCTATATCCTATTCTCTACCCTATCCTATCCTCTATCGTATCCTATCCTCTATCCTATCCTAACCTCTATCCTATCCTATCCTCTATCCTATCCTATCCTCTATCCTATCCTATCCTATATCCTATCCTATCCTCTATCCTATCCTATCCTCTAACATATCCTATCCGCTATCCTATCCTATCCTCTATCCTATCCTATCCTCAACCTATGCTATCCTCTATCCTATCCTATCCTCTATCCTATCCTATCCTCTATCCTATCCTATCCTCTATCCTTTCCTAGCCTCTATCCTATCCTATCCTCTATCATATCCTATCCTCTATCCTATCTTATCCTCTATCCTATTCTATCGTCTATCCTATCCAATCCTATATTATATTCTCTATCCTATCCTATCCTCTATCCTATCCTATCCTCTATCCTATCATATCCTCTATCCTATCCTATCCTCTATCAAACCCTATCCACTATCCTATCGTACCCTCTATCCTATCCTATCCTCTATCCTATCCTATCCTCTATCCTATCCTATCCTCTATCCTATCCTATTCTCTATCCTATCCTATCCTCTATCCTATCCTATCCTCTATCCTATCCTATCCTCTATCCTATCCTATCCTCTAACATATCCTATCCGCTATACTATCCTATCCTCTATCCTATCCTATCCTCAACCTATGCTATCCTCTATCCTATCCTATCCTCTATCCTATCCTATCTCTATCCTATCCTATCCTCTATCGTATCCTATCCTCTATCCTATCCTATCCTCTATCCTATCCTATTCTCTATCCTATCCTATCCTCTATCCTATCCTATCCTCTATCCTATCCTATCCTCTATCCTATTCTATCCTCTATCCTATCGTACCCTCAATCCTATCCTATCCTCTATGCTATCCTATCCTCTATCCTATCCTATTCTCTATCCTATCCTATCCACTATCCTATCGTACCCTCTATCCTATCCTATCCTCTATCCTATCCTATCCTCTATCCTATCCTATCCTCTATCCTATCCTATTCTCTATCCTATCCTATCCTCTATCCTATCCTATCCTCTATCCTATCCTATCCTCTATCCTATCCTATCCTCTATCCTATCCTATCCTCTATCCTATCCTATCCTCTAACATATCCTATCCGCTATCCTATCCTATCCTCTATCCTATCCTATCCTCAACCTATCCTATCCTCTATCCTATCCTATCCTCTATCCTATCCTATCTCTATCCTATCCTATCCTCTATCCTATCCTATCCTCTAACATATCCTATCCGCTATCCTATCCTATCCTCTATCCTATTCTATCCTCTATCCTATCCAATCCTATATCCTATTCTCTATCCTATCCTATCCTCTATCGTATCCTATCCTCTATCCTATCCTAACCTCTATCCTATCCTATCCTCTATCCTATCCTATCCTCTATCCTATCCTATCCTCTATCCTATCCTATCCTCTATCCTATCCTATCCTCTAACATATCCTATCCGCTATACTATCCTATCCTCTATCCTATCCTATCCTCAACCTATGCTATCCTCTATCCTATCCTATCCTCTATCCTATCCTATCTCTATCCTATCCTATCCTCTATCGTATCCTATCCTCTATCCTATCCTATCCTCTATCCGATCCTATTCTCTATCCTATCCTATCCTCTATCCTATCCTATCCTCTATCCTATCCTATCCTCAACCTATCCTATCCTCTATCCTATCCTATCCTCTATCCTATTCTATCCTCTATCCTATCCAATCCTATATCCTATACTCTATCCTATCCTATCCTCTATCCTATTCTATCCTCTATCCTATCCAATCCTATATCCTATTCTCTATCCTATCCTATCCTCTATCGTATCCTATCCTCTATCCTATCCTATCCTCTATCATATCCTATCCTCTATCCTATCCTATCCTCTATCCTATCCTATCAACTATCCTATCCAATCCTATATCCTATTCTCTATCCTATCCTATCCTCTATCGTATCCTATCCTCTATCCTATCCTATCCTCTATCCTATCCTATCCTCTATCCTATCCTATCCTCTGTCCTATCCTATCTTCTAACATATCCGATCCGCTATCCTATCCTATCCTCTATCGTATCCTATCCTCTATCCTATCCTTTCCTCTATCATATCCTATCCTCTATCCTATCCTATCCTCTATCCTATCCTATCCGCTATCCTATCCAATCCTATATCCTATTCTCTATCCTATCCTATCCTCTATCCTATCCTATCCTCTATCGTATCCTATCCTCTATCCTATCCTATCCTCTATCCTATTCTCTATCCTATCCTATCCTCTATCGTATCCTATCCTCTATCCTTTCCTATCCTCTATCCTATCCTATCCTCTATCCTATCCTATCCTCTGTCCTATCCTATCCTCTATCCTATCCTATCCGCTATCCTATCCAATCCTATATCCTATTCTCTATCCTATCCTATCCTCTATCCTATCCTATCCTTTATCGTATCCTATCCTCTATCCTATTAAATCCTATATCGGATCCTCTATCCTATCCTATCCTCTATCGTATCCTATCCTCTATCGTATCCTATCCTCTATCCTATCCTATCCTCTATCCTATCCTATCTTCTATCCTATATTATCCTCTATCCTATCCTTTCCTCTATCCTATCCTATCCTCTATCGTATCCTATCCTCTATCCTATTAAATCCTATATCCTATCCTCTATCGTATCCTATCCTCTATCGTATCCTATCCTCTATCCTATCCTATCCTCTATCCTATCCTATCCTCTATCCTATCCTATCCTCTATCCTATCCTATCCTCTATCCTATCCTATCCTATATCATATCCTATCCTCTATCCTATCCTATCCTCTATCGTATCCTATACTCTATCCTATTAAATCCTATATCGTATCCTCTATCCTATCCTATCCTCTATCGTATCCTATCCTCTATCCTATCCTATTCTCTATCCTATCCTATCCTCTATCCTATCCTATCCTCTATCCTATCCTTATCCTCTATCGTATCCTATCCTCTATCCTATCCTATCCTCTATCCTATCCTATCCTCTATCCTATCCTATCCTTTATCCTATCCTATCCTCTATCCTATCCTATCCTCTATCCTATCCTCTATCCTCTATCGTACCCTATCCTCTATCCTATTAAATCCTATCCTCTATCCTATTAAATCCTATATCGTATCCTCTATCCTATCCTATCCTCTATCCTATCCTATCCTCTATCCTATCCTATCCTCTATCATATCCTATCCTCTATCCTATCCTATCCTCTATCCTATCCTTATCCTCTATCGTATCCTATCCTCTATCCTATCCTATCCTCTATCCTATCCTATCCTCTATCCCATCCTATTCTCTATCCTATCCTATCCTCTGTCCTATCCTATCCTGTATCCTATCCTATCCTCTATCCTATCCTATCCTCTATCCTATCCTATCCTCTATCCTATTCTATCCTCTATCCTATCCTCTATCCTATCCTATCCTCTATCCTATCCTCTATCCTCTATCCTATCCTATCCTCTATCGTATCCTATCCTCTATCCTATTAAATCCCATATCGTATCCTCTATCCTATCCTATCCTCTATCGTATCCTATCCTCTATCGTATCCTATCCTCTATCCTATCCTATTCTCTATCCTATCCTATCCTCTATCCTATCCTATCCTCTATCCTATCCTATCCTCTATCCCATCCTATCCTCTATCCTATCCTATCCTCAATCCTATCCTATCCTCTATCCTATCCTATCCTCTATCCTATCCTATCCTCTATCCTATCCTATCCTCTATCCTATCCTATCCTTTATCCTATCCTATCCTCTATCCTATCCTATCCTCTATCCTATCCTCTATCCTCTATCGTACCCTATCCTCTATCCTATTAAATCCTATCCTCTATCCTATTAAATCCTATATCGTATCCTCTATCCTATCCTATCCTCTATCGTATCCTATCCTCTATCCTATCCTATCCTCTATCCTATCCTATCCTCTATCCTATCCTATCCTCTATCCTATCCTATCCTCTATCCTATCCTATCCTCTATCCTATCCTCTATCCTATCCTATCCTCTATCGTATCCTATCCTCTATCCTATTAAATCCCATATCGTATCCTCTATCCTATCCTATCCTCTATCGTATCCTATCCTCTATCGTATCCTATCCTCTATCCTATCCTATTCTCTATCCTATCCTATCCTCTATCCTATCCTATCCTCTATCCTATCCTATCCTCTATCCCATCCTATCCTCTATCCTATCCTATCCTCAATCCTATCCTATCCTCTATCCTATCCTATCCTCTATCGTATCCTATACTCTATCCTATTAAATCCTATATCGTATCCTCTATCCTATCCTATCCTCTATCCTATCCTATCCTCTATCCTATCCTATCCTATCCTCTATCCTATCCTATCCTCTATCCTATCCTTATCCTCTATCGTATCCTATCCTCTATCCTATCCTATCCTCTATCCTATCCTATCCTCTATCCTATCCTCTATCCTATCCTATCCTTTATCCTATCCTATCCTCTATCCTATCCTATCCTCTATCCTATCCTCTATCCTCTATCGTACCCTATCCTCTATCCTATTAAATCCTATCCTCTATCCTATTAAATCCTATATCGTATCCTCTATCCTATCCTATCCTCTATCCTATCCTATCCTCTATCCTATATTATCCTCTATCCTATCCCATCCTCTATCCTATCCTATCCTCTATCCTATCCTATCCTCTATCCTATCCTATCCTCTATCCTATCCTATTCTCTATCCTATCCTATCCTCTATCGTATCCTATCCTCTATCCTATCCTATCCTCTATCCTATCCTATCCTCTATCCTATCCTATCCTCTATCATATCCTATGCTCTATCCTATCCTATCCTCTATCCTATCCTTATCCTCTATCGTATCCTATCCTCTATCCTATCCTATCCTCTATCATATCCTATCCACTATCCTATCCTATCCTCTATCATATCCTATCCTCTATCGTATCCTATCCCCTATCCTATCCAATCCTCTATCCTATCCTATCCTCTATCCTATCCTATCCTCTATCCTATCCTATCCTCTATCCTATCCTATCCTCTATCCTATGCTATCCTCTATCCTATCCTATCCTCTATCCTATCCTATCCTCAATCCTATCCTATCCTCTATCCTATCCTATCCTCTATCATATCCTATCCTCTATCGTATCCTATCCTCTATCGTATCCTATACTCTATCCTATTAAATCCTATATCGTATCCTCTATCCTATCCTATCCTCTATCGTATCCTATCCTCTATCCTATCCTATTCTCTATCCTATCCTATCCTCTATCCTATCCTATCCTCTATCCTATCCTTATCCTCTATCGTATCCTATCCTCTATCCTATCCTATCCTCTATCCTATCCTATCCTCTATCCTATCCTCTATCCTATCCTATCCTTTATCCTATCCTATCCTCTATCCTATCCTATCCTCTATCCTATCCTCTATCCTCTATCGTACCCTATCCTCTATCCTATTAAATCCTATCCTCTATCCTATTAGATCCTATATCGTATCCTCTATCCTATCCTATCCTCTATCCTATCCTATCCTCTATCCTATATTATCCTCTATCCTATCCCATCCTCTATCCTATCCTATCCTCTATCCTATCCTATCCTCTATCCTATCCTATCCTCTATCCTATCCTATTCTCTATCCTATCCTATCCTCTATCGTATCCTATCCTCTATCCTATCCTATCCTCTATCCTATCCTATCCTCTATCCTATCCTATCCTCTATCATATCCTATCCTCTATCCTATCCTATCCTCTATCCTATCCTTATCCTCTATCGTATCCTATCCTCTATCCTATCCTATCCTCTATCCTATCCTATCCTCTATCCCATCCTATTCTCTATCCTATCCTATCCTCTATCCTATCCTATCCTGTATCCTATCCTATCCTCTATCCTATCCTATCCTCTATCCTATCCTATCCTGTATCATATCCTATCCTCTATCCTATCCTATCCTCTATCCTATTCTATCCTCTATCCTATCCAATCCTATATCCTATTCTCTATCCTATCCTATCCTCTATCGTATCCTATCCCCTATCCTATCCAATCCTCTATCCTATCCTATCCGCTATCCTATCCAATCCTATATCCTATTCTCTATCCTATCCTATCCTCTATCCTATCCTATCCTCTATCGTATCCTATCCTCTATCCGATTAAATCCTATATCGTATCCTCTATCCTATCCTATCCTCTATCCTATCCTATCCTCTATCCTATCCTATCCTCTATCCTATCCTATCCTCTATCCTATCCTATCCTCTATCCTATCCTATCCTCTATCCCATCCTATCCTCTATCCTATCCTATCCTCAATCCTATCCTATCCTCTATCCTATCCTATCCTCTATCCTATCCTATCCTCTATCCTATCCTATGCTCTATCCTATCCTATCCTCTATCCTATCCTATTCTCTATCCTATCCTATCCTCTATCCTATTCTATCCTCTATCATATCCAATCCTATATCCTATTCTCTATCCTATCCTATCCTCTATCGTATCCTATCCTCTATCGTATCCTATCCTCTATCCTATCCTATCCTCTATCATATCCTATCCTCTATCCTATCCTATCCTCTATCCTATCCTATCCGCTATCCTATCCAATCCTATATCCTATTCTCTATCCTATCCTATCCTCTACCCTATCCTATCCTCTATCCTATCCTATTCTCTATCCTATCCTATCCTCTATCCTATCCTATCCTCTATCCTATCCTATCCTCTATCCTATCCTATCCTCTATCCTATCCTATCCTCTATCCTATCCTATCCTCTATCCTATCCTATCCTATCCTGTATCCTATCCTATCCTCTGTCATATCCTATCCTCTATCCTATCCTATCCTCTATCCTATCCTATCCGCTATCCTATCCAATCCTATATCCTATTCTCTATCCTATCCTATCCTCTATCCTATTCTATCCTCTATCCTATCCAATCCTATATCCTATCCTCTATCCTATCCTATCCGCTATCCTATCCTATCCTATATCCTATCCTCTATCCTATCCTATCCTCTAACATATCCTATCCGCTATCCTATCCTATCCTTTATCCTATTCTATCCTCTATCCTATCCTATTCTCTATCGTATCCTATCCTCTATCCTATCCAATCCTATATCGTATCCTCTATCCTATCCTATCCTCTATCCTATCCTATCCACTATCCTATCCTATCCTCTATCCTATCCTATCCTCTATCCTATCCTCTATCACATCCTATCCGCTATCCTATCCTATCCTCTAACCTATCCTATCCTCTATCCTATCCTATCCTCTATCCTATCCTATCCTCTATCCTATCCTATCCACTATCATATCCTATCCTCTATCCTATCCTATCCTCTATCCTATCCTATCCTCTATCCTATCCTATCATCTATCCTATCCTATCCTCTATCCTATCCTATCCTCTATCCTATCCTCTATCCTATCCTAACCTCTATCCTATCCTATCCTCTATCCTGTTCTATCCTCTATCCTATCCAATCCTATATCCTATTCTCTATCCTATCCAATCCTATATCCTATTCTCCATCCTATCCTATCCTCTATCCTATCCTATCCTCTATCATATCCTATCCTCTATCCTATCCTATCCTCTATCCTATCCTATCCGCTATCCTATCCAATCCTATATCCTATTCTCTATCCTATCCTATCCTATCCTATATCCTATCCTATCCTCTATCATATCCTATCCGCTATCCTATCCTATCCTCTAACCTATCCTATCCTCTATCCTATCCTATCCTCTATCCTATCCTATCCTCTATCCTATCCTATCCACTATCCTATCCTATCATCTATCCTATCCTATCCTCTATCCTATCCTATCCTCTATCCTATCCTATCCTCTATCCTATCCTATCCTCTATCCTATCCTATTCTCTATCCTATCCTATCCCCTATCCTATCCTATCCTCTATCCTATCCTATCCTCTATCCTATCGAATCGTTTATCCTATCCTATCCTCTATCCTATCCTATCCTCTAACATATCCTATCCGCTATCCTATCCTATCCTTTATCCTATTCTATCCTCTATCCTATCCAATCCTATATCCTATTCTCTGTCCTATCCTATTCTCTATCGTATCCTATCCTCTATCCTATCCAATCCTATATCGTATCCTCTATCCTATCCTATCATCTATCCTATCCTATCCTCTATCCTATCCTATCCACTATCCTATCATATCCTCTATCCTATCCTATCCTCTATCGTATCCTATCCTCTATCCTATCCTATCCACTATCCTATCCTATCCTCTATCCTATCCTATCCGCTATCCTATCTTCTTCTCTATCCTATCCTATCCTCTATCCTATCATATCCTCTATCCTATCCTATCCTCTATCCTATCCTATCCTCTATCCTATCCAATCCTATATCCTATTCTCTATCCTATCCAATCCTATATCATATTCTCCATCCTATCCTATCCTCTATCCTATCCTATCCTCTATCCTATCCTATCCTCTATCCTATTCTATCCTCTATCCTATCCAATCCTATATCCTATTCTCTATCCTATCCAATCCTATATCATATTCTCCATCCTATCCTATCCTCTATCCTATCCTATCCTCTATCCTATCCTATCCTCTATCCTATCCTACCCTCTATCATATCCTAACCTCTATCCTATCCTATCCTCTATCCTATCCTATCCTCTATCCTATCCTATCCTCTATCCTATCGAATCGTTTATCCTATCCTATCCTCTATCCTATCCTATCCTCTAACATATCCTATCCGCTATCCTCTCCTATCCTATATCCTATTCTATCCTCTATCCTATCCAATTCTATATCCTATTCTCTATCCTATCCTATTCTCTATCGTATTGTATCCTCTATCCTATCCAATCCTATATCCTATCCTCTATCCTATCCTATGCTCTATCCTATCCTATCCTCTATCCTATCCTATTCTCTATCCTATCCTATCCTCTATCCTATTCTATTCTCTATCATATCCAATCCTATATCCTATTCTCTATCCTATCCTATTCTCTATCGGATCCTATCCTCTATCCTATCCAATCCTATATCGTATCCTCTATCCTATCCTATCCTCTATCCTATCCTATCCGCTATCCTATCCAATCCTATATCCTATTCTCTATCCTATCCTATCCTCTATCCTATCCTATCCTCTATCCTATCCTATCCTCTATCCTATCCTATTCTCTATCCTATCCTATCCTCTATCCTATCCTATCCTCTATCCTATCCTATCCGCTATCCTATCCAATCCTATATCCTATTCTCTATCCTATCCTATCCTCTACCCTATCCTATCCTCTATCCTATCCTATTCTCTATCCTATCCTATCCTGTATCATATCCTATCCTCTATGCTATCCTATCATCTATCCTATCCTCTATTCTATCCAATCCTATATCCTGTCCTCTATCATATCCTATCCTCTATCCTATCCTATCCTCTATCCTATCCTATCCTCTATCCTATCCTATCCTATCCTCTATCCTATCCTCTATCCTATCCTATCCTCTATCATATCCTATCCTCTATCCTATCCTATCCTATCCGCTATCCTATCCAATCCTATATCCTATTCTCTATCCTATCTTATCCTCTATCCTATCCTATCCGCTATCCTATCCAATCCTATATCCTATTCTCTATCCTATCCTATCCTCTATCCTATCCCATCCTCTAACATATCCTGTCCGCTATCCTATCCTATCCTTTATCCTATTCTATCCTCTATCCTATCCAATCCTATATCCTATTCTCGATCCTATCCTATTCTCCATCGTATCCTGTCCTCTATCCTATCCAATCCTATATCGTATCCTCTATCCTATCCTATCCTCTATCCTATCCAATCCTATATCCTATTCTCTATCCTACCCTATTCTCTATCGTATCCTATCCTCTATCCTATCCAATCCTATATCGTATCCTCTATCCTATCCTATCCTCTATCCTATCCTATCCACTATCCTATCCTATCCTCTATCCTATCCTATCCTCTATACTATCCTATCCTCTATCCTAGCCTATCGTTTATCCTATCCTATCCTCTATCCTATCCTATCCTCTATCATATCCTATCCGCTATCCTATCCTATCCTCTATCCTATCCTATCCTCTAGCCTATTCTATCCTCTATCCTATCCAATCCTATATCCTATTCTCTATCCTATCCAATCCTATATCCTATTCTCCATCCTATCCTATCCTCTATCCTATCCTATCCTCTATCCTATCCTATCCCATCCTCTATCCTATCCTATCCTCTATCCTATCCTATCCTCTATCCTATCCTATTCTCTATCCTATCCTATCCTCTATCCTATCCTATCCTCTATCATATCCTATCCTCTATCCTATCCTATCCTCTATCCTATCCTATCCTCTATCATATCCTATCCTCTATCCTATCCTATCCTCTATACTATTCTATCATCTATCCTATCCAATCCTATATCCTATCCAATCCCATATCCTATTCTCTATCCTATCCTATCCTCTATCGTATCCTATCCTATCCTCTATCCTATCCTATCCTCTATCATATCCTATCCTCTATCCTATCCAATCCTCTATCCTATTCTATCCGCTATCCTATCCAATCCTATATCCTATTCTCTATCCTATCCTATCCTCTATCCTATCCTATTCTCTATCCTATCCTATCCTCTATCCTATTCTATCCTCTATCCTATCCTATCCTCTATCCTATCCTATCCTCTATCATATCGTATCCTCTATCCTATCCTATCCTCTATCCTATCCTATCCGCTATCCTATCCAATCCTATATCCTATTCTCTATCCTATCCTACCCTCTATCATATCCTAACCTCTATCCTATCCTATCCTCTATCCTATCCTATCCTCTATCCTATCCTATCCTCTATCCTATCGAATCGTTTATCCTATCCTATCCTCTATCCTATCCTATCCTCTAACATATCCTATCCGCTATCCTCTCCTATCCTATATCCTATTCTATCCTCTATCCTATCCAATTCTATATCCTATTCTCTATCCTATCCTATTCTCTATCGTATTGTATCCTCTATCCTATCCAATCCTATATCCTATCCTCTATCCTATCCTATGCTCTATCCTATCCTATCCTCTATCCTATCCTATTCTCTATCCTATCCTATCCTCTATCCTATTCTATTCTCTATCATATCCAATCCTATATCCTATTCTCTATCCTATCCTATTCTCTATCGGATCCTATCCTCTATCCTATCCAATCCTATATCGTATCCTCTATCCTATCCTATCCTCTATCCTATCCTATCCGCTATCCTATCCAATCCTATATCCTATTCTCTATCCTATCCTATCCTCTATCCTATCGTATCCTCTATCCTATCCTCTATCCTATCCTATCCTCTATCATATCCTATCCTCTATCCTATCCTATCCTATCCGCTATCCTATCCAATCCTATATCCTATTCTCTATCCTATCTTATCCTCTATCCTATCCTATCCGCTATCCTATCCAATCCTATATCCTATTCTCTATCCTATCCTATCCTCTATCCTATCCCATCCTCTAACATATCCTGTCCGCTATCCTATCCTATCCTTTATCCTATTCTATCCTCTATCCTATCCAATCCTATATCCTATTCTCTATCCTATCCTATTCTCTATCGTATCCTATCCTCTATCCTATCCAATCCTATATCGTATCCTCTATCCTATCCTATCCTATATCCTATCCAATCCTATATCCTATTCTCTATCCTACCCTATTCTCTATCGTATCCTATCCTCTATCCTATCCAATCCTATATCGTATCCTCTATCCTATCCTATCCTCTATCCTATCCTATCCACTATCCTATCCTATCCTCTATCCTATCCTATCCTCTATACTATCCTATCCTCTATCCTAGCCTATCGTTTATCCTATCCTATCCTCTATCCTATCCTATCCTCTATCATATCCTATCCGCTATCCTATCCTATCCTCTATCCTATCCTATCCTCTAGCCTATTCTATCCTCTATCCTATCCAATCCTATATCCTATTCTCTATCCTATCCAATCCTATATCCTATTCTCCATCCTATTCTATCCTCTATCCTATCCTATCCTCTATCCTATCCTATCCCATCCTCTATCCTATCCTATCCTCTATCCTATCCTATCCTCTATCCTATCCTATCCTCTATCCTATCCTATCCTCTATCCTATCCTATCCTCTATCCTATCCTATCCTCTATCCTATCCTATCCTATCCTCTATCCTATCCTATCCTCTATCATATCCTATCCTCTATCCTATCCTATCCTCTATCCTATCCTATCCGCTATCCTATCCAATCCTATATCCTATTCTCTATCCTATCCTATCCTCTATCCTATCCTATCCTCTATCCTATCCTATTCTCTATCCTATCCTATCCTCTATCCTATTCTATCCTCTATCCTATCCTATCCTCTATCCTATCCTATCCTCTATCATATCCTATCCTCTATCCTATCCTATCCTCTATCCTATTCTATCCTCTATCCTATCCAATCCTATATCCTATTCTCTATCCTATCCAATTATATATCCTATTCTCCATCCTATCCTATCCTCTATCCTATCCTATAACCTATCCTATCCTCTATGCTATCCTATCCTCTATCCTATCCTATCCTATAACCTATCCTATCCTCTATGCTATCCTATCCTCTATCCTATCCTATCCTATTCTCTATCCTATCCTATCCTCTACCCTGTCCTATCCTCTATCCTATCCTATTCTCTATCCTATCCTATCGTTTATCCTATCCTATCCTCTATCCTATCCTATCCTATATCCTATCCTATATTCTATCCTATCCTATCCTCTATCCTATCCTATCCTCTATCCTATCCTATCCTCTATCCTATCCTATCCTCTACCGTATATTATCCTCTATCCTATCCTATCCTCTACCCTATCCTATCCTCTATCCTATCCTATCCTCTATCCTATCCAATCCTATATCGTATCCTCTATCCTATCCTATCCTCTATCCTATCCTATTCTCTATCCTATCCTATCCTGTATCCTATCCTACCCTCTATCGTATCCTATCCTCTATCCTATCCTATCCTCTATCCTATCCTATTCTCTATCCTATCCTATCCTCTATCCTATCCTATCCTCTATCATATCCTATCCGCTATCCTATCCTATCCTCTAACCTATCCTATCCTCTATCCTATCCTATCCTCTATCCTATCCTATCCTCTATCCTATCCTATCCACTATCCTATCCTATCCTCTATCCTATCCTATCCTCTATCCTATCCTATCCTCTATCCTATTCTATCCTCTATCCTATCCAATCCTATATCCTATTCTCTATCCTATCCTATCCTCTATCGTATCCTATCCTCTATCGTATCCTATCCTCTATCCTATCCTATCCTGTATCATATCCTATCCTCTACCCTATCCTATCCTCTATCCTATCCTATCCTCTATCCTATCCTATCCTCTATCCTATCCTATCCTATCCGCTATCCTATCCAATCCTATATCCTATTCTCTAACCTATCCTATCCTCTATCCTATCCTATCCTCTATCCTATCCTATTCTCTATCCTATCCTATCCTCTATCCTATTCTGTCCTCTATCCTATCCTATCCTCTATCCTATCCTATCCTCTATCATATCCTATCCTCTATCCTATCCTATCCTCTATCCTATTCTATCCTCTATCCTATCCAATCGTATATCCTATTCTCTATCCTATCCTATCCTCTATCCTATCCTATCCTCTATCCTATCCTATCCTCTATCATATCCTATCCTCTATCCTATCCTATCCTCTATCCTATCCTATCCGCTATCCTATCCAATCCTATATCCTATTCTCTAACCTATCCTATCCTCTATCCTATCCTATCCTCTATCCTATCCTATTCTCTATCCTATCCTATCCTCTATCCTATTCTATCCTCTATCCTATCCAATCGTATATCCTATTCTCTATCCTATCCTATCCTCTATCCTATCCTATCCTCTATCCTATCCTATCCTCTATCATATCCTATCCTCTATCCTATCCTATCCTCTATCCTATCCTATCCGCTATCCTATCCAATCCTATATCCTATTCTCTAACCTATCCTATCCTCTATCCTATCCTATCCTCTATCCTATCCTATTCTCTATCCTATCCTATCCTCTATCCTATTCTATCCTCTATCCTATCCTATCCTCTATCCTATCCTATCCTCTATCATATCCTATCCTCTATCCTATCCTATCCTATCCTCTATCCTATTCTATCCTCTATCCTATCCAATCTTATATCCTATTCTCTATCCTATCCTATCCTCTATCCTATCCTATCCTCTATCCTATCCTATCCTCTATCCTATCCTATTCTCTATCCTATCCTATCCTCTATCCTATTCTATCCTCTATCCTATCCAATCCTATATCCTATTCTCTATCCTATCCTATCCTCTATCGTATCCTATCCTCTATCCTATCCTATCCTCTACCTTATCCTATCCTCTATCCTATCCTATTCTCTATCCTATCCTATCCTGTATCATATCCTATCCTCTATCCTATCCTATCATCTATCCTATCCTCTATTCTATCCAATCCTATCTCCTGTCCTCTATCATATCCTATCCTCTATCCTATCCTATCCTCTATCCTATCCTCCATTCTATCCAATCCTATGTCCTATCCTCTATCATATCCTATCCTCTATCCTATCCTATCCTCTATCCTATCCTATCCGCTATCCTATCCAATCCTATATCCTATTCTCTATCCTCTAACATATCCTATCCGCTATCCTATCCTATCCTCTATCCTATTCTATCCTCTATCCTATCCTCTATCCTATCCTCTATCCTATCCTATCCCCTATCCTATCCTATCCTCTATCCTATCCTATCCTCTATCCTATCCTATCCTCTATACTATTCTATCATCTATCCTATCCAATCCTATATCCTATTTTCTATCCTATCCAATCCTATATCCTATTCTCCATCCTATCCTATCCTCTATCCTATCCTATCCTCTATCCTATCCTATCCTCTATCCTATCCTATCCTCTATCCTATCCTATCATCTATCCTATTCTATCGTTTATCCTTTCCAATCCTCTATCCTATCCTATCCTCTATCGTATCCTATCCTCTATCCTATCCAATCCTCTATCCTATCCTCTATCCTATCCTCCATCCTATCCTATCCACTATTCTATCCTATCCTCTATCCTATCCTATCCTGTATCATATCATATCCTCTATCCTATCCTATCCTCTATCCTATCCTATCCACTATCCTATCCTACCCTCAATCCTATCCTATCCTCTATTCTATCCTATCCTCTATCCTATCCTATTCTCTATCCTATCCTATCATCTATCCTATCCTATCCTCTATCCTATCCTATCCTCTATCCTATCCTATCCTCTATCCTATCCTATCCTCTATCCTATCCTATCCTCTATCATATCCTATCCTCTATCCTATTCTATCCTCTATCCTATCCAATCCTATATCCTATTCTCTATCCTATCCTATCCTCTATCCTATCCTATCCTCTATCCTATCATATCCTCTATCCTATCCTATCCTCTATCCTACCCTATCCACTATCCTATCGTACCCTCAATCCTATCCTATCCTCTATCCTATCCTATCCTCTATCCTATCCTATTCTCTATCCTATCCTATCCTCTATCCTATCCTATCCTCTATCCTATCCTATCCTCTATCCTATCCTATCCTCTATCCTATCCTATCCTCTATCCTATCCTATCCTCTAACATATCCTATCCGCTATCCTATCCTATCCTCCAGCCTATCCTATCCTCAACCTATCCTATCCTCTATCCTATCCTATCCTCTATCCTATCCTATCTCTATCCTACCCTATCCTCTATCCTATCCTATCCTCTAACATATCCTATCCGCTATACTATCCTATCCTCTATCCTATTCTATCCTCTATCCTATCCAATCCTATATCGTATCCTCTATCCTATCCTATCCTCTATCCTATCCTATCCACTATCCTATCCTATCCTCTATCCTATCCTATCCTCTATCCTATCCTATCCTCTATCCTATCCTGTGCTCTAAGATATCCGATCCGCTATCCTATCCTATCCTCTATCGTATCCTATCCTCTATCCTATCCTATCCTCTATCATATCCTATCCTCTATCCTATCCTATCCTCTATCCTATCCTATCCGCTATCCTATCCAATCCTATATCCTATTCTCTATCCTATCCTATCCTCTATCCTATCCTATCCTCTATCCTATCCTATCCTCTATCCTATTCTATCCTCTGTCCTAGCCAATCCTATATCCTATTCTCTATCCTATCCTATCCTCTATCGTATCCTATCCTCTATCCTATCCTATCCTCTATCCTATCCTATCCTCTATCCTATCCTATCATCTATCCTATTCTATCGTTTATCCTTTCCTATCCTCTATCCTATCCTATCCTCTATCGTATCCTATCCTCTATCCTATCCTATCCTCTATCCTATCCTATCCTCTATCCTATCCTATCCTCTATCCTATCCTATCCTCTATCCTATCCTATCCTCTATCCTATCCTATCCTCTATCCTATCCTATCCTCTAACATATCCTATCCGCTATCCTATCCTATCCTCCAGCCTATCCTATCCTCAACCTATCCTATCCTCTATCCTATCCTATCCTCTATCCTATCCTATCTCTATCCTACCCTATCCTCTATCCTATCCTATCCTCTAACATATCCTATCCTCTATCCTATCCTATCCTCTATCCTATTCTATCCTCTATCCTATCCTATCCTCTATCCTATCTTATCCTCTAAGATATCCGATCCGCTATCCTATCCTATCCTCTAACGTATCCTATCCTCTATCCTATCCTATCCTCTATCATATCCTATCCTCTATCCTATCCTATCCTCTATCCTATCCTATCCGCTATCCTATCCAATCCTATATCCTATTCTCTATCCTATCCTATCCTCTATCGTATCCTATCCTCTATCCTATCCTATCCTCTATCCTATCCTATCCTCTATCCTATCCTATCCTCTGCCCTATCCTATCTTCTAACATATCCGATCCGCTATCCTATCCTATCCTCTATCGTATCCTATCCTCTATCCTATCCTATCCTCTATCATATCCTATCCTCTATCCTATCCTATTCTCTATCCTATCCTATCCGCTATCCTATCCAATCCTATATCCTATTCTCTATCCTATCCTATCCTCTATCGTATCCTATCCTCTATCCTATCCTATCCTCTATCCTATCCTATCCTCTATCCTATCCTATCCTCTATCATATCCTATCCTCTATCCTATCCTATCCTCTATCCTATCCTATCGTTTATCCTTTCCTATCCTCTATCCTATCCTGTCCTCTATCGTATCCTATCCTCTATCCTATCCTATCCTCTATCCTATCCTCTATCCTATCCTCTATCCTATCCTCTATCCTATCCTATCCACTATTCTATCCTATCCTCTATCCTATCCTATCCTCTATCCTATCATATCCTCTATCCTATCCACTATCCTATCGTACCCTCAATCCTATCCTATCTTCTATCCTATCCTATCCTCTATCCTATCCTATTCTCTATCCTATCCTATCCTCTATCCTATCCTATCCTCTATCCTATCCTATCCTCTATCCTATCCTATCCTATTCTCTATCCTATCCTATCCTCTATCCTATCCTATCCTCTATCCTATCCTATACTCTATCCTATCCTATCCTCTATCCTATCCTATCCTCTATCCTATCCTATCCTCTATCCTATCCTATCCTCTATCCTATTCTATCCTCCATCCTATCCAATCCTATATCCTATTCTCCATCCTATCCTATCCTCTATCGTATCCTATCCTCTATCGTATCCTATCCTCTATCCTATCCTATCCTGTATCATATCCTATCCTCTACCCTATCCTATCCTCTATCCTATCCTATCCGCTATCCTATCCAATCCTATATCCTATTCTCTATCCTATCCTATCCTCTACCCTATCCTATCCTCTATCCTATCCTATTCTCTATCCTATCCTATCCTGCATCATATCCTATCCTCTATCCTATCCTATCCTCTATCATATCCTATCCTCTATCCTATCCTATCCTCTATCCTATCCTTTCCGCTATCCTATCCAATCCTATATCCTATTCTCTAACCTATCCTATCCTCTATCCTATCCTATCCTCTATCCTATCCTATTCTCTATCCTATCCTATCCTCTATCCTATTCCATCCTCTATCCTATCCTATCCTCTATCCTATCCTATCCTCTATCATATCCTATCCTCTATCCTATCCTATCCTCTATCCTATTCTATCCTCTATCCTATCCAATCGTATATCCTATTCTCTATCCTATCCTATCCTGTATCATATCCTATCCTCTATCCTATCCTATCCTCTATCCTATCCTATCCTCTATCCTATCCTATCCTCTATCCTATCCTATCCTCTATCCTATCCTATCCTCTACCGTATATTATCCTCTATCCTATCCTATCCTCTACCCTATCCTATCCTCTATCCTATCCTATCCTCTATCCTATCCTATCCTCTATCCTATTCTCTATCCTATCCTATCCTCTATCCTATCCTATCCTCTATCCTATCCTATTCTCTATCCTATCCTATCCTCTATCCTATTCTATCCTCTATCCTATCCTATCCTCTATCCTCTCCTATCCTCTATCATATGCTATCCTCTATCCTATCCTATCCTCTATCCTATCCTATCCTCTATCCTATCCTATCCTCTACCGTATATTATCCTCTATCCTATCCTATCCTCTACCCTATCCTATCCTCTATCCTATCCTATCCTCTATCCTATCCAATCCTATATCGTATCCTCTATCCTATCCTATCCTCTATCCTATCCTATTCTCTATCCTACCCTATCCTGTATCCTATCCTACCCTCTATCGTATCCTATCCTCTATCCTATCCTATCCTCTATCCTAACCTATTCTCTATCCTATCCTATCCTCTATCCTATCCTATCCTCTATCATATCCTATCCGCTATCCTATCCTATCCTCTAACCTATCCTATCCTCTATCCTATCCTATCCTCTATCCTATCCTATCCTCTATCCTATCCTATCCACTATCCTATCCTATCCTCTATACTATCCTATCCTCTATCCTATCCTATCAACTATCCTATTCTATCCTCCATCCTATCCAATCCTATATCCTATTCTCCATCCTATCCTATCCTCTATCGTATCCTATCCTCTATCGTATCCTATCCTCTATCCTATCCTATCCTGTATCATATCCTATCCTCTACCCTATCCTATCCTCTATCCTATCCTATCCGCTATCCTATCCAATCCTATATCCTATTCTCTATCCTATCCTATCCTCTACCCTATCCTATCCTCTATCCTATCCTATTCTCTATCCTATCCTATCCTGTATCATATCCTATCCTCTATCCTATCCTATCCTCTATCATATCCTATCCTCTATCCTATCCTATCCTCTATCCTATCCTATCCGCTATCCTATCCAATCCTATATCCTATTCTCTAACCTATCCTATCCTCTATCCTATCCTTTCCTCTATCCTATCCTATTCTCTATCCTATCCTATCCTCTATCCTATTCTATCCTCTATCCTATCCTATCCTCTATCCTATCCTATCCTCTATCATATCCTATCCTCTATCCTATCCTATCCTATCCTCTATCCTATTCTATCCTCTATCCTATCCAATCTTATATCCTATTCTCTATCCTATCCTATCCTCTATCCTATCCTATCCTCTATCCTATCCTATCCTCTATCCTATCCTATTCTCTATCCTATCCTATCCTCTATCCTATTCTATCCTCTATCCTATCCAATCCTATATCCTATTCTCTATCCTATCCTATCCTCTATCGTATCCTATCCTCTATCCTATCCTATCCTCTACCTTATCCTATCCTCTATCCTATCCTATTCTCTATCCTATCCTATCCTGTATCATATCCTATCCTCTATCCTATCCTATCATCTATCCTATCCTCTATTCTATCCAATCCTATCTCCTGTCCTCTATCATATCCTATCCTCTATCCTATCCTATCCTCTATCCTATCCTCCATTCTATCCAATCCTATATCCTATCCTCTATCATATCCTATCCTCTATCCTATCCTATCCTCTATCCTATCCTATCCGCTATCCTATCCAATCCTATATCCTATTTTCTATCCTCTAACATATCCTATCCGCTATCCTATCCTATCCTCTATCCTATTCTATCCTCTATCCTATCCTCTATCCTATCCTCTATCCTATCCTATCCCCTATCCTATCCTATCCTCTATCCTATCCTATCCTCTATCCTATCCTATCCTCTATCCTATCCTATCCTCTATCCTATCCTATCCTCTATCATATCCTATCCTCTATCCTATCCTATCCTCTATACTATTCTATCATCTATCCTATCCAATCCTATATCCTATTTTCTATCCTATCCAATCCTATATCCTATTCTCCATCCTATCCCATCCTCTATCCTATCCTATCCTCTATCCTATCCTATCCTATCCTCTATCCTATCCTATCCTCTATCATATCCTATCCTCTATCCTATCCTATCCTCTATCCTATCCTATCCGCTATCCTATCCAATCCTATATCCTATTCTCTATCCTATCCTATCCTCTATCCTATCCTATTCTCTATCCTATCCTATCCTCTATCCTATCCTATCCTCTATCCTATCCTATCCTCTATCCTATCCTATCCTCTACCGTATATTATCCTCTATCCTATCCTATCCTCTATCCTATCCTATCCTCTACCCTATCCTATCCTCTATCCTATCCTATCCTCTATCCTATCCAATCCTATATCGTATCCTCTATCCTATCCTATCCTCTATCGTATCCTATCCTCTATCCTATCCAATCCACTATCCTATCCTATCCTCTATCCTATCCTCTATCCTATCCTATCCTCTATCCTATCCTATCCTCTATCCTATCCTATCATCTATCCTATTCTATCGTTTATCCTTTCCAATCCTCTATCCTATCCTATCCTCTATCGTATCCTATCCTCTATCATATCCTATCCGCTATCCTATCCTATCCTCTAACCTATCCTATCCTCTATCCTATCCTATCCTCTATCCTATCCTATCCTCTATCCTATCCTATCCACTATCCTATCCTATCCTCTATACTATCCTATCCTCTATCCTATCCTATCCTCTATCCTATTCTATCCTCCATCCTATCCAATCCTATATCCTATTCTCCATCCTATCCTATCCTCTATCGTATCCTATCCTCTATCATATCCTATCCTCTATCCTATCCTATCCTCTATCCTATCCTATCCGCTATCCTATCCAATCCTATATCCTATTCTCTATCCTATCCTATCCTCTATCCTATCCTATTCTCTATCCTATCCTATCCTCTATCCTATCCTATCCTCTATCCTATCCTATCCTCTATCCTATCCTATCCTCTACCGTATATTATCCTCTATCCTATCCTATCCTCTATCCTATCCTATCCTCTACCCTATCCTATCCTCTATCCTATCCTATCCTCTATCCTATCCAATCCTATATCGTATCCTCTATCCTATCCTATCCTCTATCGTATCCTATCCTCTATCCTATCCAATCCACTATCCTATCCTATCCTCTATCCTATCCTCTATCCTATCCTATCCTCTATCCTATCCTATCCTCTATCCTATCCTATCATCTATCCTATTCTATCGTTTATCCTTTCCAATCCTCTATCCTATCCTATCCTCTATCGTATCCTATCCTCTATCATATCCTATCCGCTATCCTATCCTATCCTCTAACCTATCCTATCCTCTATCCTATCCTATCCTCTATCCTATCCTATCCTCTATCCTATCCTATCCACTATCCTATCCTATCCTCTATACTGTCCTATCCTCTATCCTATCCTATCCTCTATACTATTC
Source organism: Halictus rubicundus (assembly GCF_050948215.1). Lineage (NCBI taxonomy): Eukaryota > Metazoa > Arthropoda > Insecta > Hymenoptera > Halictidae > Halictus > Halictus rubicundus. Next base: position 133,798 of record NW_027488878.1, read on the forward strand.
TATCATCTATCCTATCCAATCCTATATCCTATTTTCTATCCTATCCAATCCTATATCCTATTCTCCATCCTATCCCATCCTCTATCCTATCCTATCCTCTATCCTATCCTATCCTATCCTCTATCCTATCCTATCCTCTATCATATCCTATCCTCTATCCTATCCTATCCTCTATCCTATCCTATCCGCTATCCTATCCAATCCTATATCCTATTCTCTATCCTATCCTATCCTCTATCCTATCCTATTCTCTATCCTATCCTATCCTCTATCCTATCCTATCCTCTATCCTATCCTATCCTCTATCCTATCCTATCCTCTACCGTATATTATCCTCTATCCTATCCTATCCTCTATCCTATCCTATCCTCTACCCTATCCTATCCTCTATCCTATCCTATCCTCTATCCTATCCAATCCTATATCGTATCCTCTATCCTATCCTATCCTCTATCGTATCCTATCCTCTATCCTATCCAATCCACTATCCTATCCTATCCTCTATCCTATCCTCTATCCTATCCTATCCTCTATCCTATCCTATCCTCTATCCTATCCTATCATCTATCCTATTCTATCGTTTATCCTTTCCAATCCTCTATCCTATCCTATCCTCTATCGTATCCTATCCTCTATCATATCCTATCCGCTATCCTATCCTATCCTCTAACCTATCCTATCCTCTATCCTATCCTATCCTCTATCCTATCCTATCCTCTATCCTATCCTATCCACTATCCTATCCTATCCTCTATACTATCCTATCCTCTATCCTATCCTATCCTCTATCCTATTCTATCCTCCATCCTATCCAATCCTATATCCTATTCTCCATCCTATCCTATCCTCTATCGTATCCTATCCTCTATCGTATCCTATCCTCTATCCTATCCTATCCTGTATCATATCCTATCCTCTACCCTATCCTATCCTCTATCCTATCCTATCCGCTATCCTATCCAATCCTATATCCTATTCTCTATCCTATCCTATCCTCTACCCTATCCTATCCTCTATCCTATCCTATTCTCTATCCTATCCTATCCTGTATCATATCCTATCCTCTATCCTATCCTATCCGCTATCCTATCCAATCCTATATCCTATTCTCTATCCTCTAACATATCCTATCCGCTATCCTATCCTATCCTCTATCCTATTCTATCCTCTATCCTATCCTCTATCCTATCCTCTATCCTATCCTATCCCCTATCCTATCATATCCTCTATCCTATCCTATCCTCTATCCTATCCTATCCTCTATCCTATCCTATCCTCTATCCTATCCTATCCTCTATCATATCCTATCCTCTATCCTATCCTATCCGCTATCCTGTCCTATCCTCTATCCTATCCTATCCTCTATCATATCATATCCTCTATCCTATCCTATCGTTTATCCTATCCTATCCTCTATCCTATCCTATCCTCTATCCTATCCTATCCTCTATCCTATTCTATCGTTTATCCTTTCCTATCCTCTATCCTATCCTATCCTCTATCCTATCCTATCCTCTACCGTATATTATCCTCTATCCTATCCTATCCTCTACCCTATCCTATCCTCTATCCTATCCTATCCTCTATCATATCATATCCTCTATCCTATCCTATCCTCTATCCTGTCCTATCCACTATCCTATCCTACCCTCAATCCTAGCCTATCCTCTAGGCTATCCTATCCTCTATCCTATCCTATTCTCTATCCTATCCTATCCTCTACCCTATCCTATCCTCTATCCTATCCTATCCTCTATCCTATCCTATCCTCTATCCTATCCTATCCTCTATCATATCCTATCCTCTATCCTATCTTATCCTGTATCCTATTCTATCCTCTATCCTATCCAATCCTATATCCTATTCTCTATCCTATCCTATCCTCTATCCTAACCTATCCTCTATCCTATCATATCCTCTATCCTATCCTATCCTCTATCCTACCCTATCCACTATCCTATCGTACCCTCAATCCTATCCTATCCTCTATCCTATCCTATCCTCTATCCTATCCTATTCTCTATCCTATCCTATCCTCTATCCTATCCTATCCTCTATCCTATCCTATCCTCTATCCTATCCTATCCTCTATCCTATCCTATCCTCTAACATATCCTATCCGCTATCCTATCCTATCCTCTATCCTATCCTATCCTCAACCTATCCTATCCTCTATCCTATCCTATGCTCTATCCTATCCTATCTCTATCCTATCCTATCCTCTATCCTATCCTATCCTCTATCCTATCCTATCCTCTATCCTATCCTATCCTCTAAGATATCCGATCCGCTATCCTATCCTATTTTTTTTTTTTTTTTTCCGAGGAGGTAATCTCGTTACGGATACCCGAACCCCCCCGGGGGGGGGGGGTCCGGGTTATGTGGGACTCCTCGGCTGGTTGGTGCAACGCCGAGTATACCCACTAACTCCTCCCCGTCCGTCCCTAGACTCCTGGGGGCACCCGTGCTCTGCGCGCGCATGTCAATCCGGTGTGCCCCCGCCTTAGCATACCACCCAGGGGGGGACGCGGCTACCTCCCGTACCTACTCTATCCGAAGGCACCACGCAACGGACGACGTGGCGCCTTATCCGCTATCCTATCCTATCCTCTATCCTATCCTATCCTCTATCCTATCCTATCCTCTACCGTATATTATCCTCTATCCTATCCTATCCTCTACCCTATCCTATCCTCTATCCTATCCTATCCTCTATCCTATCCTATCCTCTACCCTATCCTATCCTCTATCCTATCCTATCCTCTATCCTATCCAATCCTATATCGTATCCTCTATCCTATCCTATCCTCTATCCTATCCTATTCTCTATCCTATCCTATCCTGTATCCTATCCTACCCTCTATCGTATCCTATCCTCTATCCTATCCTATCCTCTATCTTATCCTATTCTCTATCCTATCCTATCCTCTATCCTATCCTATCCTCTATCCTATCCTATCCTCTATCCTATTCTATCCTCTGTCCTAGCCAATCCTATATCCTATTCTCTATCCTATCCTATCCTCTATCGTATCCTATCCTCTATCCTATCCAATCCACTATCCTATCCTATCCTCTATCCTATCCTATCCTCTATCCTATCCTATCCTCTATCCTATCCTATCATCTATCCTATTCTATCGTTTATCGTTTCCTATCCTCTATCCTATCCTATCCTCTATCGTATCCTATCCTCTATCCTATCCTATCCTCTATCCTATCCTCTATCCTATCCTCCATCCTATCCTATCCACTATTCTATCCTATCCTCTATCCTATCCTATCCTCTATCATATCATATCCTCTATCCTATCCTATCCTCTATCCTATCCTATCCACTATCCTATCCTACCCTCAATCCTATCCTATCCTCTAGGCTATCCTATCCTCTATCCTATCCTATTCTCTATCCTATCCTATCCTCTACCCTATCCTATCCTCTATCCTATCCTATCCTCTATCCTATCCTATCCTCTATCATATCCTATCCTCTATCCTATCTTATCCTCTATCCTATTCTATCCTCTATCCTATCCAATCCTATATCCTATTCTCTATCCTATCCTATCCTCTATCCTAACCTATCCTCTATCCTATCATATCCTCTATCCTATCCTATCCTCTATCCTACCCTATCCACTATCCTATCGTACCCTCAATCCTATCCTATCCTCTATCCTATCCTATCCTCTATCCTATCCTATTCTCTATCCTATCCTATCCTCTATCCTATCCTATCCTCTATCCTATCCTATCCTCTATCCTATCCTATCCTCTATCCTATCCTATCCTCTATCCTATCCTATCCTCTAACATATCCTATCCGCTATCCTATCCTATCCTCTATCCTATCCTATCCTCAACCTATCCTATCCTCTATCCTATCCTATCCTCTATCCTATCCTATCTCTATCCTATCCTATCCTCTATCCTATCCTATCCTCTATCCTATCCTATCCTCTATCCTATCCTATCCTCTAAGATATCCGATCCGCTATCCTATCCTATCCTCTATCGTATCCTATCCTCTATCCTATCCTATCCTCTATCATATCCTATCCTCTATCCTATCCTATCCTCTATCCTATCCTATCCGCTATCCTATCCAATCCTATATCCTATCCTATCCTCTATCGTATCCTATCCTCTATCCTATCCTATCCTCTATCCTATCCTATCCTCTATCCTATCCTATCCTCTGTCCTATCCTATCTTCTAACATATCCGATCCGCTATCCTATCCTATCCTCTATCGTATCCTATCCTCTATCCTATCCTATCCTCTATCATATCCTATCCTCTATCCTATCCTATCCTCTATCCTATCCTATCCGCTATCCTATCCTATCCTATACCCTATTCTCTATCCTATCCTATCCTCTATCGTATCCTATCCTCTATCCTATCCTATCCTCTATCCTATCCTATCCTCTATCCTATCCTATCCTCTATCATATCCTATCCTCTATCCTATCCTATTCTCTATCCTATCCTATCCTCTATCCTATCCTATCCTCTATCCTATCCTATCCTCTATCCTATCCTATCCTCTATCCTATCCTATCGTTTATCCTTTCCTATCCTCTATCCTATCCTATCCTCTATCGTATCCTATCCTCTATCCTATCCTATCCTCTATCCTATCCTCTATCCTATCCTCTATCCTATCCTCTATCCTATCCTATCCACTATTCTATCCTATCCTCTATCCTATCCTATCCTCTATCCTATCATATCCTCTATCCTATCCTATCCTCTATCCTATCCTATCCACTATCCTATCGTACCCTCAATCCTATCCTATCTTCTATCCTATCCTATCCTCTATCCTATCCTATTCTCTATCTTATCCTATCCTCTATCCTATCCTATCCTCTATCCTATCCTATCCTCTATCCTATCCTATCCTATCCTCTATCATATCCTATCCTCTATCCTATCTTATCCTCTATCCTATCCTATTCTCTATCCTATCCTATCCTCTATCCTATCCTATCCTCTATCCTATCCTATCCTCTATCCTATCCTATCCTCTATCCTATCCTATTCTCTATCCTATCCTATCCTCTATCCTATCCTATCCTCTATCCTATCCTATCCTCTATCCTATCCTCTAACATATCCTATCCGCTATCCTATCCTATCCTCTATCCTACTCTATCCTCTATCCTATCCAATCCTATATCCTATTCTCTATCCTATCCTATCCTCTTTCGTATCCTATCCTCTATCCTATCCTAACCTCTATCCTATCCTATCCTCTATCCTATCCTATCCTCTATCCTATCCTATCCTCTAACATATCCGATCCGCTATCCTATCCTATCCTCTATCGTATCCTATCCTCTATGCTATCCTATCCTCTATCCTATCCTATTCTCTATCCTATCCTATCCTCTACCCTATCCTATCCTCTATCCTATCCTATCCTCTATCCTATCCTATCCTCTATCCTATCCTATCCTCTATCATATCCTATCCTCTATCCTATCTTATCCTCCATCCTATTCTATCCTCTATCCTATCCTATCCTCTATCCTAACCTATCCGCTATCCTATCCTATCCTCTATCCTATCCTATCCTCAACCTATCCTATCCTCTATCCTATCCTATCCTCTATCCTATCCTATCTCTATCCTATCCTATCCTCTATCCTATCCTATCCTCTAACATATCCTATCCGCTATCCTATCCTATCCTCTATCCTACTCTATCCTCTATCCTATCCAATCCTATATCCTATTCTCTATCCTATCCTATCCTCTATCGTATCCTATCCTCTATCCTATCCTAACCTCTATCCTATCCTATCCTCTATCCTATCCTATCCTCTATCCTATCCTATCCTCTAACATATCCGATCCGCTATCCTATCCTATCCTCTATCGTATCCTATCCTCTATCGTATCCTATCCTCTATCATATCCTATCCTCTATCCTATCCTATCCTCTATCCTATCCTATCCGCTATCCTATCCAATCCTGTATCCTATTCTCTATCCTATCCTATCCTCTATCCTATCCTATCCTCTATCCTATCCTATCCTCTATCCTATTCTATCCTCTATCCTATCGTACCCTCAATCCTATCCTATCCTATATGCTATCCTATCCTCTATCCTATCCTATTCTCTATCCTATCCTATCCTCTATCCTATCCTATCCTCTATCCTATCCTATCCTCTATCCTATCCTATCCTCTATCCTATCCTATCCTCAACCTATCCTATCCTCTATCCTATCCTATCCTCTATCCTATCCTATCTCTATCCTATCCTATCCTCTATCCTATCCTATCCTCTAACATATCCTATCCGCTATCCTATCCTATCCTCTATCCTATGCTATCCTCTATCCTATCCAATCCTATATCCTATTCTCTATCCTATCCTATCCTCTATCCTATTCTATCCTCTATCCTATCCAATCCTATATCCTATTCTCTATCCTATCCTATCGTCTATCGTATCCTATCCTCTATCCTATCCAATCCTATATCGTATCCTCTATCCTATCCTATCCTCTATCCTATCCTATCCACTATCCTATCCTATCCTCTATCCTATCCTATACTCTATCCTATCCTATCCTCTATCCTATCCTATCCTCTATCCTATCCTATCCTCTAACATATCCGATCCGCTATCCTATCCTATCCTCTATCGTATCCTATCCTGTATCCTATCCTACCCTCTATCGTATCCTATCCTCTATCCTATCCTATCCTCTATCCTATCCTATTCTCTATCCTATCCTATCCTCTATCCTATCCTATCCTCTATCCTATCCTCTATCCTATTCTATCCTCTATCCTATCGTACCCTCAATCCTATCCTGTCCTCTATGCTATCCTATCCTCTATCCTATCCTATTCTCTATCCTATCCTATCCTCTATCCTATCCTATCCTCTATCCTATCCTATCCTCTATCCTTTCCTATCCTCTATCCTATCCTATCCTCTATCATATCCTATCCTCTATCCTATCTTATCCTCTATCCTATCTTATCCTCTATCCTATTCTATCCTCTATCCTATCCAATCCTATATCCTCTTCTCTATCCTATCCTATCCTCTATCCTATCCTATCCTCTATCCTATCATATCCTCTATCCTATCCTATCCTCTATCAAACCCTATCCACTATCCTATCGTACCCTCAATCCTATCCTATCCTCTATCCTATCCTATCCTCTATCCTATCCTATTCTCTATCCTATCCTATCCTCTATCCTATCCTATCCTCTATCCTATCCTATCCTCTATCCTATCCTATCCTCTATCCTATCCTATTCTCTATCCTATCCTATCCTCTATCCTATCCTATCCTCTATCCTATCCTATCCTCTATCCTATCCTATCCTCTAACATATCCTATCCGCTATCCTATCCTATCCTCTATCCTACTCTATCCTCTATCCTATCCAATCCTATATCCTATTCTCTATCCTATCCTATCCTCTTTCGTATCCTATCCTCTATCCTATCCTAACCTCTATCCTATCCTATCCTCTATCCTATCCTATCCTCTATCCTATCCTATCCTCTAACATATCCGATCCGCTATCCTATCCTATCCTCTATCGTATCCTATCCTCTATGCTATCCTATCCTCTATCCTATCCTATTCTCTATCCTATCCTATCCTCTACCCTATCCTATCCTCTATCCTATCCTATCCTCTATCCTATCTTATCCTCTATCCTATTCTATCCTCTATCATATCCAATCCTATATCCTATTCTCTATCCTATCCTATCCTCTATCCTATCCTATCCTCTATCCTATCCTATCCACTATCCTATCCTATCCTCTATCCTATCCTATCCTCTATCCTATCCTATCCTCTATCCTATCCTATCGTTTATCCTATCCTATCCTCTATCCTATCCTATCCTCTATCCTATCCTATCCTCTATCCTATCCTATCCTCTACCGTATATTATCCTCTATCCTATCCTATCCTCTACCCTATCCTATCCTCTATCCTATCCTATCCTCTATCCTATCCAATCCTATATCGTATCCTCTATCCTATCCTATCCTCTATCCTATCCTATTCTCTATCCTATCCTATCCTCTATCCTATCCTACCCTCTATCGTATCCTATCCTCTATCCTATCCTATCCTCTATCCTATCCTATTCTCTATCCTATTCTATCCTCTATCCTATACAATCGTATATCCTATTCTCTATCCTATCCTATCCTCTATCGTATCCTATCCTCTATCATATTCTATCCTCTATCCTATCCAATCCTATATCCTATTCTCTATCCTATCCAATCCTATATCCTATTCTCCATCCTATCCTATCCTCTATCCTATCCTATCCTCTATCCTATCCTATCCTATCCTCTATCCTATCCTATCCTCTATCATATCCTATCCTCTATCCTATCCCATCCTCTATCCTATCCTATCCGCTATCCTATCCAATCCTATATCCTATTCTCTATCCTATCCTATCCTCTATCCTATCCTATTATCTATCCTATCCTATTCTCTATCCTATCCTATCCTCTATCCTATTCTATCCTATATCCTATTCTCTATCCTATCCTATCCTCTATCGTATCCTATCCTCTATCATATCCTATCCTGTATCCTATCCTATCCTCTATCCTATCCTATCCGCTATCCTATCCAATCCTATATCCTATTCTCTATCCTATCCTATCCTCTACCCTATCCTATCCTCTATCCTATCCTATCCTCTATCGTATCCTGTCCTCTATCCTATCCTCTATCCTATCGTATCCTCTATCCTATCCTATCCTCTATCCTATCCTATCCTCTATCATATCCTATCCTCTATCCTATCCTATCCTCTATCCTATTCTATCCACTATCCTATCCAATCCTATATCCTATTCTCTATCCTATCCAATCCTATATCCTATTCTCCATCCTATCCTATCCTCTATCCTATCCTATCCTCTATCCTATCCTATCCTATCCTCTATCCTATCCTATCCTCTATCATATCCTATCCTCTATCCTATCCTATCCTCTATCCTGTCCTATCGTTTATCCTTTCCTATCCTCTATCCTATCCTATCCTCTATCGTATCCTATCCTCTATCCTATCCTATCCTCTATCCTATCCTATCCTCTATCCTATCCACTATCCTATCCTATTATCTATCCTATCCTATTCTCTATCCTATCCTATCCGCTATCCTATCCAATCCTATATCCTATTCTCCATCCTATCCTATCCTCTATCCTATCCTATCCTCTATCCTATCCTATCCTATCCTCTATCCTATCCTATCCTCTATCATATCCTATCCTCTATCCTATCCTATCCTCTATCCTGTCCTATCGTTTATCCTTTCCTATCCTCTATCCTATCCTATCCTCTATCCTATCCTATCCTATCCGCTATCCTATCCTATCCTCTATCATATCCTATCCTCTATCCTATCCTATCCTCTATCCTATCCTATCCGCTATCCTATCCAATCCTATATCCTATTCTCTATCCTATCCTATCCTCTATCCTATCCTATTATCTATCCTATCCTATTCTCTATCCTATCCTATCCTCTATCCTATTCTATCCTCTATCCTATACAATCCTATATCCTATTCTCTATCCTATCCTATCCTCTATCGTATCCTATCCTCTATCGTATCCTATCCTCTATCGTATCCTATCCTCTATCCTATCCTATCCTCTATCATATCCTATCCTGTATCCTATCCTATCCTCTATCCTATCCTATCCAATCCTATATCCTATTCTCTATCCTATCCTATCATCTACCCTATCCTATCCTCTATCCTATCTTATTCTCTATCCTATCCTATCCTGTATCATATCCTATCCTCTATCCTATCGAATCCTATATCCTATCCTATCCTCTATCATATCCTATCCTCTATCCTATCCTATCCTCTATCCTATCCTATTCTCTATGCTATCCAATCCTCTATCCTATCCTATCCTCTATCCTATCCTATCCTCTATCCTATTCTATCCTCTATCCTAGCCAATCCTATATCCTATTCTCTATCCTACCCTATCCTCTATCCTATCCTATCCTCTATCCTATCCTATCCTCTATCCTATCCTATCGTTTATCCTTTCCTATCCTCTATCCTATCCTATCCTCTATCGTATCCTATCCTCTATCCTATCCTATCCTCTATCCTATCCTCTATCCTATCCTCTATCCTATCCTCTATCCTATCCTATCCTCTAACATATCCTATCCGCTATCCTATCCCATCCTCTATCCTATCCTATCCGCAACCTATCCTATCCTCTATCCTATCCTATCCTCTATCCTATCCTATCCTCTATCCTATCCTATCCTCTATCCTATCCTATCCTATCCTCTATCCTATCCTATCCTCTATCCTATCCTATCCTCTATCATATTCTATCCTCTATCCTATCCAATCCTATATCCTATTCTCTATCCTATCCAATCCTATATCCTATTCTCCATCCTATCCTATCCTCTATCCTATCCTATCCTCTATCCTATCCTATCCTATCCGCTATCCTATCCTATCCTCTATCATATCCTATCCTCTATCCTATCCTATCCTCTATCCTATCCTATCCGCTATCCTATCCAATCCTATATCCTATTCTCTATCCTATCCTATCCTCTATCCTATCCTATTATCTATCCTATCCTATTCTCTATCCTATCCTATCCTCTATCCTATTCTATCCTCTATCCTATACAATCCTATATCCTATTCTCTATCCTATCCTATCCTCTATCGTATCCTATCCTCTATCGTATCCTATCCTCTATCGTATCCTATCCTCTATCCTATCCTATCCTCTATCATATCCTATCCTGTATCCTATCCTATCCTCTATCCTATCCTATCCAATCCTATATCCTATTCTCTATCCTATCCTATCATCTACCCTATCCTATCCTCTATCCTATCTTATTCTCTATCCTATCCTATCCTGTATCATATCCTATCCTCTATCCTATCGAATCCTATATCCTATCCTATCCTCTATCATATCCTATCCTCTATCCTATCCTATCCTCTATCCTATCCTATTCTCTATGCTATCCAATCCTCTATCCTATCCTATCCTCTATCCTATCCTATCCTCTATCCTATTCTATCCTCTATCCTAGCCAATCCTATATCCTATTCTCTATCCTACCCTATCCTCTATCCTATCCTATCCTCTATCCTATCCTATCCTCTATCCTATCCTATCGTTTATCCTTTCCTATCCTCTATCCTATCCTATCCTCTATCGTATCCTATCCTCTATCCTATCCTATCCTCTATCCTATCCTCTATCCTATCCTCTATCCTATCCTCTATCCTATCCTATCCTCTAACATATCCTATCCTCTATCCTATCCTATCCTCTATCCTATCCTATCCTCTATCCTATCCTATCCTCTATCCTATCCTATCGTTTATCCTATCCTATCCTCTATCCTATTCTATCCTCTATCCTATCCAATCCTATATCCTATTCTCCATCCTATCCTATCCTCTATCGTATCCTATCCTCCACCCTATCCCATCCTCTATCCTATCCTATCCTGTACCCTATAATATCCTCTATCCTATCCTATTCTCTATCCTATCCTATCCTCTATCGTATCCTGTCCTCTATCCTATCCTCTATCCTATCGTATCCTCTATCCTACCCTATCCTCTATCCTATCCTATCCTCTATCATATCCTATCCTCTATCCTATCCTATCCTCTATCCTATTCTATCCTCTATCCTATCCAATCCTATATCCTATTCTCTATCCTATCCAATCCTATATCCTATTCTCCATCCTATCCTATCCTCTATCCTATCCTATCCTCTATCCTATCCTATCCTATCCTCTATCCTATCCTATCCTCTATCATATCCTATCCTCTATCCTATCCTATCCTCTATCCTGTTCTATCGTTTATCCTTTCCTATCCTCTATCCTATCCTATCTCCAATCGTATCCTATCCTCTATCCTATCCTATCCTCTATCCTATCCTATCCTCTATCCTATCCTCTATCCTATCCTATTATCTATCCTATCCTATTCTCTATCCTATCCTATCCTCTAACCTATTCTATCCTGTATCCTATACAATCCTATATCCTATTCTCTATCCTATCCTATCCTCTATCGTATCCTATCCTCTATCCTCTCCTATCCTCTATCCTATCCTCTATCCTATCCTCCATCCTATCCTATCCACTATTCTATCCTATCCTCTATCCTATCCTATCCTCTATCCTATCATATCCTCTATTCTACCCTACCCTCTATCCTATCCTATCCACTATGCTATCGTACCCTCAATCCTATCCTATCCTCTATCCTATCCTATCCTCTATCCTATCCTATTCTCTATCCTATTCTATCCTCTATCCTATCCTATCCTCTATCCTATCCTATCCTATCCTCTATCCTATCCTATCCTCTATCCTATCCTATCCTCTATCATATCCTATCCTCTATCCTATCCTATCCTATCCTCTATCCTATCCTATCCTCTATCCTATCCTATCCTCTATCATATTCTATCCTCTATCCTATCCAATCCTATATCCTATTCTCTATCCTATCCAATCCTATATCCTATTCTCCATCCTATCCTATCCTCTATCCTATCCTATCCTCTATCCTATCCTATCCTATCCTCTATCCTATCCTATCCTCTATCATATCCTATCCTCTATCCTATCCTATCCTCTATCCTATCCTATCCGCTATCCTATCCAATCCTATATCCTATTCTCTATCCTATCCTATCCTCTATCCTATCCTATTATCTATCCTATCCTATTCTCTATCCTATCCTATCCTCTATCCTATTCTATCCTCTATCCTATACAATCCTATATCCTATTCTCTATCCTATCCTATCCTCTATCGTATCCTATCCTCTATCATATCCTATCCTGTATCCTATCCTATCCTCTATCCTATCCTATCCGCTATCCTATCCAATCCTATATCCTATTCTCTATCCTATCCTATCCTCTACCCTATCCTATCCTCTATCCTATCCTATCCTCTAACGTATCCTGTCCTCTATCCTATCCTCTATCCTATCGTATCCTCTATCCTATCCTATCCTCTATCCTATCCTATCCTCTATCCTATCCTATCCTCTATCCTATTCTATCCTCTATCCTAGCCAATCCTATATCCTATTCTCTATCCTACCCTATCCTCTATCCTATCCTATCCTCTATCCTATCCTATCCTCTATCCTATCCTATCGTTTATCCTTTCCTATCCTCTATCCTATCCTATCCTCTATCGTATCCTATCCTCTATCCTATCCTATCCTCTATCCTATCCTCTATCCTATCCTCTATCCTATCCTCCATCCTATCCTATCCACTATTCTATCCTATCCTCTATCCTATCCTATCCTCTATCCTATCATATCCTCTATTCTACCCTACCCTCCATCCTATCCTATCCACTATGCTATCGTACCCTCAATCCTATCCTATCCTCTATCCTATCCTATCCTCTATCCTATCCTATTCTCTATCCTATCCTATCCTCTATCCTATCCTATCCTCTATCCTATCCTATCCTATCCTCTACCCTATCCTATGCTCTATCCTATCCTATCCTCTATCCTATCCAATCCTATATCGTATCCTCTATCCTATCCTATCCTCTATCCTATCCTATTCTCTATCCTATCCTATCCTGTATCCTATCCTACCCTCTATCGTATCCTATCCTCTATCCTATCCTATCCTCTATCCTATCCTATTCTCTATGCTATCCTATCCTCTATCCTATCCTATCCTCTATCCTATCCTATCCTCTATCCTATTCTATCCTCTATCCTAGCCAATCCTATATCCTATTCTCTATCCTATCCTATCCTCTATCCTATCCTATCCTCTATCCTATCCAATCCTATATCGTATCCTCTATCCTATCCTATCCTCTATCCTATCCTATCCTCTATCCTATCCTATCCTCTATCCTATCCTATCCTCTATCCTATACTATCCTCTATCCTATCCTATCCTCTATCGTCTCCTGTCCTGCATCCTATCCAATCCCCTATCCTATCCTCTACCGTCTCCTATCCTCTATCCTATCCAATCCCCTATCCTATCCTCCATCCTATCCTATCCTCTGTCCTATCCTATCCTCTGTCCTATCCTGTCCTCTATCCTACTCTATCCTCTATCCTATCCTATCCTCTATCCTATCCTATCCTCTATCCTGTGCTATTCTCTATCCTATCCTCTATCCTAACCTATCCTCTATCCTATCCTATCCTCTATCCTATAAAATCCTCTATCCTATCCTATCCTCTATCCTATTCTATCCTCTATCCTATCCAATCCTATATCCTATTCTCTATCCTATCCTATCCTCTATCGTATCCTATCCTCTATCCTATCCTATCCTAGACCTATCCTATCCTCTATCCTATCCTATCCTCTATCCTATCCTATCGTTTATCCTATCCTATCCTCTATCCTATTATATCCTCTAACATATCCTATACGCTATCCTATCCTATCCTCTATCCTATTCTATCCTCTATCCTATCCAATCCTATACCCTATTCTCTATCCTATCCTATCCTCCATCGTATCCTATCCTCTATCCTATCCTATCCTCTATCATATCCTATCCTCTATCCTATCCTATCCTCTATCCTATCCTATCCGCTATCCTATCCAATCCTATATCCTATTCTCTATCCTGTCCTATCCTCTACCCTATCCTATCCTCTATCCTATCCTATTCTCTATCCTATCCTATCCTCTATCCTATCCTATCCTTTATCCTATCCTATCCTCTATCCTATCCTATCCTCTATCCTATCCTATCCCCTATCCTATCCTATCCTCTAACATATCCTATCCGCTATCCTATCCTATCCTCTATCCTATCCTATCCTCAACCTATCCTATCCTCTATCCTATCCTATCCTCTATCCTATCTTATCCTCTATCCTATCCTATCGTTTATCCAATCCTATCCTCTATCCTATTCTATCCTCTATCCTATCCAATCCTGTATCCTATTCTCTATCCTATCCTATCCTCTATCGTATCCTATCCTCTATCCTATTCT
Organism: Halictus rubicundus; assembly: GCF_050948215.1. Lineage (NCBI taxonomy): Eukaryota > Metazoa > Arthropoda > Insecta > Hymenoptera > Halictidae > Halictus > Halictus rubicundus. The sequence goes on from NW_027488878.1 coordinate 148,868, forward strand.
ATCCTCTATCCTATCCAATCCTATATCCTATTCTCTATCCTATCCTATCCTCTATCGTATCCTATCCTCTATCCTATCCTATCCTAGACCTATCCTATCCTCTATCCTATCCTATCCTCTATCCTATCCTATCGTTTATCCTATCCTATCCTCTATCCTATTATATCCTCTAACATATCCTATACGCTATCCTATCCTATCCTCTATCCTATTCTATCCTCTATCCTATCCAATCCTATACCCTATTCTCTATCCTATCCTATCCTCCATCGTATCCTATCCTCTACCCTATCCTATCCTCTATCCTATCCTATTCTCTATCCTATCCTATCCTCTATCCTATCCTATCCTTTATCCTATCCTATCCTCTATCCTATCCTATCCTCTATCCTATCCTATCCCCTATCCTATCCTATCCTCTAACATATCCTATCCGCTATCCTATCCTATCCTCTATCCTATCCTATCCTCAACCTATCCTATCCTCTATCCTATCCTATCCTCTATCCTATCTTATCCTCTATCCTATCCTATCGTTTATCCAATCCTATCCTCTATCCTATTCTATCCTCTATCCTATCCAATCCTATATCCTATTCTCTATCCTATCCTATCCTCTATCGTATCCTATCCTCTATCCTATCCAATCCTATATCGTATCCTCTATCCTATCCTATCCTCAACCTATCCTATCCTCTATCCTATCCTATCCTCTATCCTATCGTATCCTCTATCCTATCCTATCGTTTATCCTATCCTATCCTCTATCCTATCGTATCCTCTATCCTATCCTATCGTTTATCCTATCCTATCCTCTATCCTATCCTATCCTCTAACATATCCTATCCGCTATCCTATCCTATCCTCTATCCTATTCTATCCTCTATCCTATCCAATCCTATATCCTATTCTCTATCCTATCCTATCCTCTATCGTATCCTATCCTCTATCCTATCCTATCCCCTATCCTATCCTATCCTCTATCCTATCCTATCCTCTATCATATCCTATCCTCTATCCTATCCTATCCTCTATCCTATCCTATCGTTTATTCTTTCCTATCCTCTATCCTATCCTATCCTCTATCCTATCCTCTATCCTATCCTATCCACTATTCTATCCTATCCTCTATCCTATCCTATCCTCTATCCTATCCTATCCGCTATCCTATCCTATCCTCTATACTATCCTATCCTCTATCCTATCCTATCGTCTATCCTATCCTATACTCTATCCTATCCTATCCTCTATCCTATCCTATCCTCTATCCTATCCTATCCTCTATCCTCTATCCTATCCTATCCTCTATCCTATCCTATCCTCTATCCTATCCTATCCTCTATCCTATCCTATCCTCTATCCTATCCTATCCTCTATCCTATCCTATCCTCTATCCTATCCTATCCTCTATCCTATACTATCCTCTATCCTATCCTATCCTCTATCGTCTCCTGTCCTGCATCCTATCCAATCCCCTATCCTATCCTCTACCGTCTCCTATCCTCTATCCTATCCAATCCCCTATCCTATCCTCCATCCTATCCTATCCTCTGTCCTATCCTATCCTCTGTCCTATCCTGTCCTCTATCCTATTCTATCCTCTATCCTATCCTATCCTCTATCCTATCCTATCCTCTATCCTGTCCTATTCTCTATCCTATCCTCTATCCTAACCTATCCTCTATCCTATCCTATCCTCTATCCTATAAAATCCTCTATCCTATCCTATCCTCTATCCTATTCTATCCTCTATCCTATCCAATCCTATATCCTATTCTCTATCCTATCCTATCCTCTATCCTGTCCTATCCTCAACCTATCCTATCCTCTATCCTATCCTATCCTCTATCCTATCCTATCGTTTATCCTATCCTATCCTCTATCCTATTCTATCCTCTAACATATCCTATACGCTATCCTATCCTATCCTCTATCCTATTCTATCCTCTATCCTATCCAATCCTATACCCTATTCTCTATCCTATCCTATCCTCTATCGTATTCTATCATCTATCCTACCCTATCCTCTATCCTATCCTATCCTCTATTCTATCCTCTATCCTATCCTATCCACTATTCTATCCTATCGTCTATCCTATCCTATCCTCTATCCTATCCTATTCGCTATCCTATCCTATCCTCTATACTATCCTATAATCTATCCTATCCTGTCGTCTATCCTATCCTATCCTCTATCCTATCCTATCCTCTATCCTATCCTATCCTCTATCCTATCCTATCCTCTATCCTATCCTATCCGCTATCCTATCCAATCCTATATCCTATTCTCAATCCTATCCTATCCTCTATCCTATCCTATCCTCTATCCTATCCTATTCTCTATCCTATCCTATCCTCTATCCTATTCTATCCTGTATCCTATCCAATCGAATATCCTATTCTCTATCCTATCCTATCCTCTATCGTATCCTATCCTCCATCGTATCCTATCCTCTATCCTATCCTATCCTCTATCATATCCTATCCTCTATCCTATCCTATCCTCTATCCTATCCTATCCGCTATCCTATCCAATCCTATATCCTATTCTCTATCCTGTGCTATCCTCTACCCTATCCTATCCTCTATCCTACCCTATTCTCTACCCTATCCTATCCTGTATCATATCCTATCCTCTATCCTATCCAATCCTATATCCTATTCTCCATCCTATTTTATCCTCTATCCTATCCTATCCTATATCGTATCCTATCCTCTAACCTATCCTTTCCTATCCTCTATCCTATCCTATCGTCTATCATATCCTATCCTCTATCCTATCCTATCCTCTATCCTATTCTATCCTCTACCCTAGCCAATCCTATATCCTATTCTCTATCCTATCCTATAATCTATCGTATCCTATCCTCTATCCTATCCAATCCACTATCCTATCCTATCCACTATCCTATCCTATCCTCTATCCTATCCTATCCTCTACCCTATCCTATCCTCTATCCTATCCTATCCTCTAACGTATCCTGTCCTCTATCCTATCCTCTATCCTATCGTATCCTCTATCCTATCCTATCCTCTATCCTATCCTATCCTCTATCCTATCCTATCCTCTATCCTATTCTATCCTCTATCCTAGCCAATCCTATATCCTATTCTCTATCCTACCCTATCCTCTATCCTATCCTATCCTCTATCCTATCCTATCCTCTATCCTATCCTATCGTTTATCCTTTCCTATCCTCTATCCTATCCTATCCTCTATCGTATCCTATCCTCTATCCTATCCTCTATCCTATCCTCTATCCTATCCTCCATCCTATCCTATCCACTATTCTATCCTATCCTCTATCCTATCCTATCCTCTATCCTATCATATCCTCTATTCTACCCTACCCTCTATCCTATCCTATCCACTATGCTATCGTACCCTCAATCCTATCCTATCCTCTATCCTATCCTATCCTCTATCCTATCCTATTCTCTATCCTATCCTATCCTCTATCCTATCCTATCCTCTATCCTATCCTATCCTATCCTCTACCCTATCCTATGCTCTATCCTATCCTATCCTCTATCCTATCCAATCCTATATCGTATCCTCTATCCTATCCTATCCTCTATCCTATCCTATTCTCTATCCTATCCTATCCTGTATCCTATCCTACCCTCTATCGTATCCTATCCTCTATCCTATCCTATCCTCTATCCTATCCTATTCTCTATGCTATCCTATCCTCTATCCTATCCTATCCTCTATCCTATCCTATCCTCTATCCTATTCTATCCTCTATCCTAGCCAATCCTATATCCTATTCTCTATCCTATCCTATCCTCTATCCTATCCTATCCTCTATCCTATCCAATCCTATATCGTATCCTCTATCCTATCCTATCCTCTATCCTATCCTATCCTCTATCCTATCCTATCCTCTATCCTATCCTATCCTCTATCCTATACTATCCTCTATCCTATCCTATCCTCTATCGTCTCCTGTCCTGCATCCTATCCAATCCCCTATCCTATCCTCTACCGTCTCCTATCCTCTATCCTATCCAATCCCCTATCCTATCCTCCATCCTATCCTATCCTCTGTCCTATCCTATCCTCTGTCCTATCCTGTCCTGTATCCTACTCTATCCTCTATCCTATCCTATCCTCTATCCTATCCTATCCTCTATCCTGTGCTATTCTCTATCCTATCCTCTATCCTAACCTATCCTCTATCCTATCCTATCCTCTATCCTATAAAATCCTCTATCCTATCCTATCCTCTATCCTATTCTATCCTCTATCCTATCCAATCCTATATCCTATTCTCTATCCTATCCTATCCTCTATCGTATCCTATCCTCTATCCTATCCTATCCTAGACCTATCCTATCCTCTATCCTATCCTATCCTCTATCCTATCCTATCGTTTATCCTATCCTATCCTCTATCCTATTATATCCTCTAACATATCCTATACGCTATCCTATCCTATCCTCTATCCTATTCTATCCTCTATCCTATCCAATCCTATACCCTATTCTCTATCCTATCCTATCCTCCATCGTATCCTATCCTCTATCCTATCCTATCCTCTATCATATCCTATCCTCTATCCTATCCTATCCTCTATCCTATCCTATCCGCTATCCTATCCAATCCTATATCCTATTCTCTATCCTGTCCTATCCTCTACCCTATCCTATCCTCTATCCTATCCTATTCTCTATCCTATCCTATCCTCTATCCTATCCTATCCTTTATCCTATCCTATCCTCTATCCTATCCTATCCTCTATCCTATCCTATCCCCTATCCTATCCTATCCTCTAACATATCCTATCCGCTATCCTATCCTATCCTCTATCCTATCCTATCCTCAACCTATCCTATCCTCTATCCTATCCTATCCTCTATCCTATCTTATCCTCTATCCTATCCTATCGTTTATCCAATCCTATCCTCTATCCTATTCTATCCTCTATCCTATCCAATCCTATATCCTATTCTCTATCCTATCCTATCCTCTATCGTATCCTATCCTCTATCCTATTCTATCCTCTATCCTATCCAATCCTATATCCTATTCTCTATCCTATCCTATCCTCTATCGTATCCTATCCTCTATCCTATCCTATCCTAGACCTATCCTATCCTCTATCCTATCCTATCCTCTATCCTATCCTATCGTTTATCCTATCCTATCCTCTATCCTATTATATCCTCTAACATATCCTATACGCTATCCTATCCTATCCTCTATCCTATTCTATCCTCTATCCTATCCAATCCTATACCCTATTCTCTATCCTATCCTATCCTCCATCGTATCCTATCCTCTATCCTATCCTATCCTCTATCATATCCTATCCTCTATCCTATCCTATCCTCTATCCTATCCTATCCGCTATCCTATCCAATCCTATATCCTATTCTCTATCCTGTCCTATCCTCTACCCTATCCTATCCTCTATCCTATCCTATTCTCTATCCTATCCTATCCTCTATCCTATCCTATCCTTTATCCTATCCTATCCTCTATCCTATCCTATCCTCTATCCTATCCTATCCCCTATCCTATCCTATCCTCTAACATATCCTATCCGCTATCCTATCCTATCCTCTATCCTATCCTATCGTCAACCTATCCTATCCTCTATCCTATCCTATCCTCTATCCTATCTTATCCTCTATCCTATCCTATCGTTTATCCAATCCTATCCTCTATCCTATTCTATCCTCTATCCTATCCAATCCTATATCCTATTCTCTATCCTATCCTATCCTCTATCGTATCCTATCCTCTATCCTATCCAATCCTATATCGTATCCTCTATCCTATCCTATCCTCAACCTATCCTATCCTCTATCCTATCCTATCCTCTATCCTATCGTATCCTCTATCCTATCCTATCGTTTATCCTATCCTATCCTCTATCCTATCGTATCCTCTATCCTATCCTATCGTTTATCCTATCCTATCCTCTATCCTATCCTATCCTCTAACATATCCTATCCGCTATCCTATCCTATCCTCTATCCTATTCTATCCTCTATCCTATCCAATCCTATATCCTATTCTCTATCCTATCCTATCCTCTATCGTATCCTATCCTCTATCCTATCCTATCCCCTATCCTATCCTATCCTCTATCCTATCCTATCCTCTATCATATCCTATCCTCTATCCTATCCTATCCTCTATCCTATCCTATCGTTTATTCTTTCCTATCCTCTATCCTATCCTATCCTCTATCCTATCCTCTATCCTATCCTATCCACTATTCTATCCTATCCTCTATCCTATCCTATCCTCTATCCTATCCTATCCGCTATCCTATCCTATCCTCTATACTATCCTATCCTCTATCCTATCCTATCGTCTATCCTATCCTATACTCTATCCTATCCTATCCTCTATCCTATCCTATCCTCTATCCTATCCTATCCTCTATCCTCTATCCTATCCTATCCTCTATCCTATCCTATCCTCTATCCTATCCTATCCTCTATCCTATCCTATCCTCTATCCTATCCTATCCTCTATCCTATCCTATCCTCTATCCTATCCTATCCTCTATCCTATACTATCCTCTATCCTATCCTATCCTCTATCGTCTCCTGTCCTGCATCCTATCCAATCCCCTATCCTATCCTCTACCGTCTCCTATCCTCTATCCTATCCAATCCCCTATCCTATCCTCCATCCTATCCTATCCTCTGTCCTATCCTATCCTCTGTCCTATCCTGTCCTCTATCCTATTCTATCCTCTATCCTATCCTATCCTCTATCCTATCCTATCCTCTATCCTGTCCTATTCTCTATCCTATCCTCTATCCTAACCTATCCTCTATCCTATCCTATCCTCTATCCTATAAAATCCTCTATCCTATCCTATCCTCTATCCTATTCTATCCTCTATCCTATCCAATCCTATATCCTATTCTCTATCCTATCCTATCCTCTATCCTGTCCTATCCTCAACCTATCCTATCCTCTATCCTATCCTATCCTCTATCCTATCCTATCGTTTATCCTATCCTATCCTCTATCCTATTCTATCCTCTAACATATCCTATACGCTATCCTATCCTATCCTCTATCCTATTCTATCCTCTATCCTATCCAATCCTATACCCTATTCTCTATCCTATCCTATCCTCTATCGTATTCTATCATCTATCCTATCCTATCCTCTATCCTATCCTATCCTCTATTCTATCCTCTATCCTATCCTATCCACTATTCTATCCTATCGTCTATCCTATCCTATCCTCTATCCTATCCTATTCGCTATCCTATCCTATCCTCTATACTATCCTATAATCTATCCTATCCTGTCGTCTATCCTATCCTATCCTCTATCCTATCCTATCCTCTATCCTATCCTATCCTCTATCCTATCCTATCCTCTATCCTATCCTATCCGCTATCCTATCCAATCCTATATCCTATTCTCAATCCTATCCTATCCTCTATCCTATCCTATCCTCTATCCTATCCTATTCTCTATCCTATCCTATCCTCTATCCTATTCTATCCTGTATCCTATCCAATCGAATATCCTATTCTCTATCCTATCCTATCCTCTATCGTATCCTATCCTCCATCGTATCCTATCCTCTATCCTATCCTATCCTCTATCATATCCTATCCTCTATCCTATCCTATCCTCTATCCTATCCTATCCGCTATCCTATCCAATCCTATATCCTATTCTCTATCCTGTGCTATCCTCTACCCTATCCTATCCTCTATCCTACCCTATTCTCTACCCTATCCTATCCTGTATCATATCCTATCCTCTATCCTATCCAATCCTATATCCTATTCTCCATCCTATTTTATCCTCTATCCTATCCTATCCTATATCGTATCCTATCCTCTAACCTATCCTTTCCTATCCTCTATCCTATCCTATCGTCTATCATATCCTATCCTCTATCCTATCCTATCCTCTATCCTATTCTATCCTCTACCCTAGCCAATCCTATATCCTATTCTCTATCCTATCCTATAATCTATCGTATCCTATCCTCTATCCTATCCAATCCACTATCCTATCCTATCCACTATCCTATCCTATCCTCTATCCTATCCTATCCTCTATCCTATCCTATCCTCTATCCTATCCTATCCTATCCTCTATCCTATCCTATCCTCTATCATATCCTATCCTCTATCCTATCCTATCCTCTATCCTATACTATACGCTATCCTATCCAATCCTATATCCTATTCTCTATCCTATCCTATCCTCTATCCTATCCTATCCTCTATCCTATCCTATCCTCTATCCTATCCTATTCTCTATCCTATCCTATCCTCTATCCTATTCTATCCTCAATCCTATCCAATCCTATATCCTATTCTCTATCCTATCCTATCCTCTATCGTATCCTATCCTCTATCGTATCCTATCCTCTATCCTATCCAATCCTATATCCTATTCTCTATCCTATCCTATCCTCTATCCTATCCTATCCTCTATCCTATCCTATTCTCTATCCTATCCTATCCTCTATCCTATTCTATCCTCTATCCTATCCAATCCTATATCCTATTCTCTATCCTATCCTATCCTCTATCGTATCCTATCCTCCATCGTTTCCTATCCTCTATCCTATCCTATCCTCTATCATATCCTATCCGCTATCCTATCCTATCCTCTATCCTATCCTATACGCTATCCTATCCAATCCTATATCCTATTCTCTATCCTATCCTATCCTCTACCCTATCCTATCCTCTATCCTATCCTATTCTCTACCCTATCCTATCCTGTATCATATCCTATCCTCTATCCTATCGAATCCTATATCCTATTCTCCATCCTATCCTATCCTCTATCCTATCCTATCCTCTATCGTATCCTATCCTCTATCCTATCCTTTCCTATCCTCTATCCTATCCTATCGTCTATCATATCCTATCCTCTATCCTATCCTATCCTCTATCCTATTCTATCCTCTATCCTATCCTATCCGCTATCCTATCCAATCCTATATCCTATTCTCTATCCTATCCTATCCTCTATCGTATCCTATCCTCTATCGTATCCTATCCTCTATCCTATCCTATCCTCTATCGTATCCTATCCTCTATCCTATCCTATCCTCTATCGTATCCTATCCTCTATCCTATCCTGTCCTCTATCCTATCCTCTATCGTCTCCTATCCTCTATCCTATCCAATCCCCTATCCTATCCTCTATCCTATCCTATCCTCTATCCTATCCTATCCGCTATCCTATCCAATCCTATATCCTATTCTCTATCCTATCCTATCCTCTACCCGATCCTATCCTCCATCCTATCCTATTCTCTACCCTATCCTGTCCTGTATCATATCCTATCCTCTATCCTATCCAATCCTATATCCTATTCTCCATCCTATCCTATCCTCTATCCTATCCTATCCTCTATCGTATCCTATCCTCTATCCTATCCTTTCCTATCCTCTATCCTATCCTATCGTCTATCATATCCTATCCTCTATCCTATCCTATCCTCTATCCTATTCTATCCTCTATCCTAGCCAATCCTATATCCTATTCTCTATCCTATCCTATAATCTATCGTATCCTATCCTCTATCCTATCCAATCCACTATCCTATCCTATCCACTATCCTATCCTATCCTCTATCCTATCCTATCCTCTATCCTATCCTATCCTCTATCCTATCTTATCCTATCCTCTATCCTATCCTATCCTCTATCATATCCTATCCTCTATCCTATCCTATCCGCTATCCTATCCAATCCTATATCCTATTCTCTATCCTATCCTATCCTCTATCCTATCCTATCCTCTATCCTATCCTATCCTCTATCCTATCCTATTCTCTATCCTATCCTATCCTCTATCCTATTCTATCCTCTATCCTATCCAATCCTATATCCTATTCTGTATCCTATCCTATCCTCTATCGTATCCTATCCTCTATCCTATCCTATCCTCTATCCTATCCTATTCTCTATCCTATCCTATCCTCTATCCTATCCTATCCTCTATCCTATCCTATCCTCTATCCTATTCTATCCTCTATCCTAGCCACTCCTATATCCTATTCTCTATCCTATCCTATCCTCTATCCTATCCTATCCTCTATCCTATCCAATCCACTATCCTATCCTATCCTCTATCCTATCCTATCCTCTATCCTATCCTATCCTCTATCCTATCCTATCGTTTATCCTTTCCTATCCTCTATCCTATCCTATCCTCTATCGTATCCTATCCTCTATCCTATCCTATCCTCTATCCTATCCTATCGTTTATCCTATCCTATCCTCTATCCTATCCTATCCTCTAACATATCCTATCCTCTATCCTATCCTATCCTCTATCCTATCTTATCCTATCCTCTATCCTATCCTATCCTCTATCATATCCTATCCTCTATCCTATCCTATCCTCTATCCTATCCTATCCTCTATCCTATCTTATCCTATCCTCTATCCTATCCTATCCTCTATCATATCCTATCCTCTATCCTATCCTATCCTCTATCCTATCCTATCCGCTATCCTATCCAATCCTATATCCTATTCTCTATCCTATCCTATCCTCTATCCTATCCTATCCTCTATCCTATCCTATCCTCTATCCTATCCTATTCTCTATCCTATCCTATCCCCTATCCTATTCTATCCTCTATCCTATCCAATCCTATATCCTATTCTGTATCCTATCCTATCCTCTATCGTATCCTATCCTCTATCGTAACCTATCCTCTATCGTATCCTATCCTCTATCCTACCCTATCCTCTATCCTATCCTATTCTCTATCCTATCCTATCCTCTATCCTATCCTATCCTCTATCCTATCCTATCCTCTATCCTATTCTATCCTCTATCCTAGCCAATCCTATATCCTATTCTCTATCCTATCCTATCCTCTATCCTATCCTATCCTCTATCCTATCCAATCCACTATCCTATCCTATCCTCTAGCCTATCCTATCCTCTATCCTATCCTATCCTCTATCCTATCCTATCCTCTATCATATCCTATCCTCTATCCTATCCTATCCTCTATCCTATCATATCCTCTATCCTATCCTACCCTCTATCCTATCCTATCCACTATCCTATCGTACCCTCAATCCTATCCTATCCTCTATCCTATCCTATCCTCTATCCTATCCTATTCTCTATCCTATCCTATCCTCTATCCTATCCTATCCTCTATCCTATCCTCTATCCTATCCTCTATCCTATCCAATCCTATATCCTATTCTCTATCCTATCCTATCCTCTACCCGATCCTATCCTCCATCCTATCCTATTCTCTACCCTATCCTGTCCTGTATCATATCCTATCCTCTATCCTATCCAATCCTATATCCTATTCTCCATCCTATCCTATCCTCTATCCTATCCTATCCTCTATCGTATCCTATCCTCTATCCTATCCTTTCCTATCCTCTATCCTATCCTATCGTCTATCATATCCTATCCTCTATCCTATCCTATCCTCTATCCTATTCTATCCTCTATCCTAGCCAATCCTATATCCTATTCTCTATCCTATCCTATAATCTATCGTATCCTATCCTCTATCCTATCCAATCCACTATCCTATCCTATCCACTATCCTATCCTATCCTCTATCCTATCCTATCCTCTATCCTATCCTATCCTCTATCCTATCTTATCCTATCCTCTATCCTATCCTATCCTCTATCATATCCTATCCTCTATCCTATCCTATCCTCTATCCTATCCTATCCGCTATCCTATCCAATCCTATATCCTATTCTCTATCCTATCCTATCCTCTATCCTATCCTATCCTCTATCCTATCCTATCCTCTATCCTATTCTATTCTCTATCCTATCCTATCCTCTATCCTATTCTATCCTCTATCCTATCCAATCCTATATCCTATTCTGTATCCTATCCTATCCTCTATCGTATCCTATCCTCTATCGTATCCTATCCTCTATCCTATCCTATCCTCTATCGTATCCTATCCTCTATCCTATCCTATCCTCTATCCTATCCTATTCTCTATCCTATCCTATCCTCTATCCTATCCTATCCTCTATCCTATCCTATCCTCTATCCTATTCTATCCTCTATCCTAGCCACTCCTATATCCTATTCTCTATCCTATCCTATCCTCTATCCTATCCTATCCTCTATCCTATCCAATCCACTATCCTATCCTATCCTCTATCCTATCCTATCCTCTATCCTATCCTATCCTCTATCCTATCCTATCGTTTATCCTTTCCTATCCTCTATCCTATCCTATCCTCTATCGTATCCTATCCTCTATCCTATCCTATCCTCTATCCTATCCTATCGTTTATCCTATCCTATCCTCTATCCTATCCTATCCTCTAACATATCCTATCCTCTATCCTATCCTATCCTCTATCCTATCTTATCCTATCCTCTATCCTATCCTATCCTCTATCATATCCTATCCTCTATCCTATCCTATCCTCTATCCTATCCTATCCTCTATCCTATCTTATCCTATCCTCTATCCTATCCTATCCTCTATCATATCCTATCCTCTATCCTATCCTATCCTCTATCCTATCCTATCCGCTATCCTATCCAATCCTATATCCTATTCTCTATCCTATCCTATCCTCTATCCTATCCTATCCTCTATCCTATCCTATCCTCTATCCTATCCTATTCTCTATCCTATCCTATCCTCTATCCTATTCTATCCTCTATCCTATCCAATCCTATATCCTATTCTGTATCCTATCCTATCCTCTATCGTATCCTATCCTCTATCGTATCCTATCCTCTATCCTATCCTATCCTCTATCGTATCCTATCCTCTATCCTATCCTATCCTCTATCCTATCCTATTCTCTATCCTATCCTATCCTCTATCCTATCCTATCCTCTATCATATCCTATCCTCTATCCTATCCTATCCTCTATCCTATCCTATCCGCTATCCTATCCAATCCTATATCCTATTCTCTATCCTATCCTATCCTCTATCCTATCCAATCCACTATCCTATCCTATCCTCTATCCTATCCTATCCTCTATCCTATCCTATCCTCTATCCTTTCCTATCGTTTATCCTTTCCTATCCTCTATCCTATCCTATCCTCTATCGTATCCTATCCTCTATCCTATCCTATCCTCTATCCTATCCTATCGTTTATCCTATCCTATCCTCTATCCTATCCTATCCTCTAACATATCCTATCCTCTATCCTATCCTATCCTCTATCCTATCTTATCCTATCCTCTATCCTATCCTATCCTCTATCATATCCTATCCTCTATCCTATCCTATCCTCTATCCTATCCTATCCTCTATCCTATCTTATCCTATCCTCTATCCTATCCTATCCTCTATCATATCCTATCCTCTATCCTATCCTATCCTCTATCCTATCCTATCCGCTATCCTATCCAATCCTATATCCTATTCTCTATCCTATCCTATCCTCTATCCTATCCTATCCTCTATCCTATCCTATCCTCTATCCTATCCTATTCTCTATCCTATCCTATCCTCTATCCTATTCTATCCTCTATCCTATCCAATCCTATATCCTATTCTGTATCCTATCCTATCCTCTATCGTATCCTATCCTCTATCCTATCTTATCCTATCCTCTATCCTATCCTATCCTCTATCCTATCCTATCCTCTATCCTATCCTATCGTTTATCCTTTCCTATCCTCTATCCTATCCTATCCTCTATCGTATCCTATCCTCTATCGTATCCTATCCTCTATCCTATCCTCCATCCTATCCTATCCACTATTCTATCCTATCCTCTATCCTATCCTATCATCTATCCTATCATATCCTCTATACTATCCTACCCTCTATCCTATCCTATCCACTATCCTATCGTACCCTGAATCCTATCCTATCCTCTATCCTATCCTATCCTCTATCCTATCCTATTCTCTATCCTATCCTATCCTCTATCCTATCCTATCCTCTATCCTATCCTATCCTCTATCCTATCCTATCGTTTATCCTATCCTATCCTCTATCCTATCCTATCCTCTAACATATCCTATCCGCTATCCTATCCTATCCTCTATCCTATTCTATCCTCTATCCTATCCTATCCTCTATCATATCCTATCCTCTATCCTATCCTATCCTCTATCCTATCCTATCCGCTATCCTATCCAATCCTATATCCTATTCTCTATCCTATCCTATCCTCTACCCGATCCTATCCTCTATCCTATCCTATTCTCTACCCTATCCTGTCCTGTATCATATCCTATCCTCTATCCTATCCAATCCTATATCCTATTCTCCATCCTATCCTATCCTCTATCCTATCCTATCCTCTATCGTATCCTATCCTCTATCCTATCCTTTCCTATCCTCTATCCTATCCTATCGTCTATCATATCCTATCCTCTATCCTATCCTATCCTCTATCCTATTCTATCCTCTATCCTAGCCAATCCTATATCCTATTCTCTATCCTATCCTATAATCTATCGTATCCTATCCTCTATCCTATCCAATCCACTATCCTATCCTATCCACTATCCTATCCTATCCTCTATCCTATCCTATCCTCTATCCTATCCTATCCTCTATCCTATCTTATCCTATCCTCTATCCTATCCTATCCTCTATCATATCCTATCCTCTATCCTATCCTATCCTCTATCCTATCCTATCCGCTATCCTATCCAATCCTATATCCTATTCTCCATCCTATCCTATCCTCTATCCTATCCTATCCTCTATCGTATCCTATCCTCTATCCTATCCTTTCCTATCCTCTATCCTATCCTATCGTCTATCATATCCTATCCTCTATCCTATCCTATCCTCTATCCTATTCTATCCTCTATCCTAGCCAATCCTATATCCTATTCTCTATCCTATCCTATAATCTATCGTATCCTATCCTCTATCCTATCCAATCCAATATCCTATCCTATCCACTATCCTATCCTATCCTCTATCCTATCCTATCCTCTATCCTATCCTATCCTCTATCCTATCTTATCCTATCCTCTATCCTATCCTATCCTCTATCATATCCTATCCTCTATCCTATCCTATCCTCTATCCTATCCTATCCGCTATCCTATCCAATCCTATATCCTATTCTCTATCCTATCCTATCCTCTATCCTATCCTATCCTCTATCCTATCCTATCCTCTATCCTATCCAATCCTCTATCCTATCCTATCCTCTATCCTATCCTATCCTCTATCCTATCGTATCCTCTATCCTATCCTATCCTCTATCCTATCCTATCCTCTATCATATCCTATCCTCTATCCTATCTTAACCTCTATCCTATTCTATCCTCTATCATATCCTATCCTCTATCCTATCCAATCCTATATCCTATCCTCTATCCTATCCTATCCTCTATCCTATCCTATCCTCTATCCTATCCTATCCTCTATCCTATCCTACCCTCTATCCTATCCTATCCTCTATCCTATCCTATCCTCTATCCTATCCTATCCTCTATCCTATCCTATCCTCTATCCTATCCTATCCTCTATCCTATCCTATCCTCTATCCTATCCTATCCTCTAACATATCCTATCCGCTATCCTATCCTATCCTCTATCCTATTCTATCCTCTATCCTATCCAATCCTATATCCTATTCTCTATCCTATCCTATCCTCTATCGTATCCTATCCTCTATCCTATCCTATCCTCTATCCTATCCTATCCTCTATCCTATCCTATCCTCTATCATATCCTATCCTCTATCCAATCCTATCCTCTATCCTATTCTATCCTCTATCCAATCAATCCTATATCCTATTCTCTATCCTATCCTATTCTCTATCGTATCCTATCCTCTATCCTATCCAATCCTATATCGTATCCTCTATCCTATCCTATCCTCAACCTATCCTATCCTCTATCCTATCCTATCCTCTATCCTATCCTATCGTTTATCCTATCCTATCCTCTATCCTATCCTATCGTTTATCCTATCCTATCCTCTATCCTATCCTATCCTCTAACATATCCTATCCGCTATCCTATCCTATCCTCTATCCTATTCTATCCTCTATCCTATCCAATCCTATATCCTATTCTCTATGCTATCCTATCCTCTATCGTATCCTATCCTCTATCCTATCCTATCCTCTATCGTATCCTATCCTCTATCCTATCCTTTTTTTTTTTTTTTTTTTTTTTTTAAAGGTATTTGCCTCTATTTAACTTTTCAATTTCTACAAAATCGTTAAAAATCTATTATCGCTGGTCGCGCATGTACTTAATTTAATTTAATCTAATCGATTCGCTTAAACTTAATCTATTTTATATATACTAACACTTAAAGTAACTAAACTCGAGATTAACCCTAAGATTACAAATCTAAAACCTAAACTCTAAAAATTTACTAGCTAAACCTTATTAACCAAAAACCAAAAAAAAACCAACACAAACAGTTGTAATTCTAATTTTTTCTATTAACCTAACCTATCTTATCTAAAATTCGCACATAATCGCCGAGGTCCGCAGAAATCTACTTAGCGGCTACGATATTCTCTCTACCTACTAGCTACGAAAATTTGACGAAATTCGCAAAATTGTAAGAATTTTTGAAGAAATCTCGTGCGATCGACGGGAAAAATTCTAAAATTGCTTCGAATTATCTAAAATCGTCTGAAAGTGACGAAAAAACGCTAAGAAATGCTAAAATTCTGCTAATTTCTGGATTTCGCAAGAGGGAAGTGGGGGTTTTTGGATAGTTGACCCCCACTTATTCTTATATGTTTGTAAAGCCCTCGTTGAATGCGTAACTTGCCTCGTTCAAAGTTTTTTCGAGAATCAGCTCCTTCCCCTTGTCCGTGTTGTTATCTCGAAAAGGGGGGGGGGGTTTCGACAAATTTTTTGCCTTGGGGAACTCTGTTCCCCAGATCACAGACACCCCTTAGATTCCCCTACCGAGTCGACCCACGTACTCAGATTTTTTAGGATCCGAAATTATTTGGTCACCCGGTATGCACGCTAATTTTCAACTTTCACCGATTCCGGCGTTCAGCGGCTCGTTGTAACGGTACGGGCGAGCACTTTACTTTCGTCTGGTCCGTTTCCCTAATTTCCGTAAAATAAGCCTGCTAATCGCTATATCTCCGAAATGGGTGGGTGCAGAGCAAAAAAGTTTTCGGGGGGGAGAATAACTTCTCCTTTCCGACCCCCTTCGACTCGCCACCCTTCGAAATGGGCGGCCCTAAAATTTTATTGAGATCGGCCTATTTTTGTATTTTACCCGAGTTCTATCTCTTTCTCCTAAGACTTTATATCCGGTGTATAATTACTACTGGTTATCCCTCTGCGGTTTTAACTCTTCTAGTTCCTACCTTACTTTAGGTAACACCGTCCGACCGACCCCTCACGTTGTGTGAACTTCTCGGCTTGGCCTTTCGGGTGTTCTCTATCCTCTCTTGTTCTATGTATTTTCTCTCTATCTCTCTCGTCACTTGACACTTGGAAATTCTAAACTGCTTTATAGTCCACTTGGTATTAATCTATCGAGTGTAATTGTTCGTTTTCTAACACTGTTATTTCACCGGTTTTAATTATTTATTTATTTTTAAAATTTAATTGACATCTCTACTATTTTTAAAAACTTCTAGTCTTTTTCTATTTCTTTCTTTTCAGGTATATGCAGTTTTTCGGCACTCCCGTTTCCCGGATTTTGCTGGAAGTATCTTATTTTCACGTAAGTGTACCCGATTTAATTTTAAGAGTTTAATCTTTTCTTTTTCTTTTTCAGATGTTCGCGTTTGGTTTTTCGAGATTCTATAGTTGATGATCTGCTATTTTCTTTCAAGTTATTTTCCTCTTAGGAGTTTATCCGCCCCTGAGGGGTTTTTAACCCGAACTCCGCGTGAATCGCGTCTTTATTCGCGTTTTGGCTTTATAGTCCTTTTGGTTTTGAATTTTCCACTCACTTTTTACTTTTATATATACTCATACTTATTATTTCGAGTAAGAATAAATTAAAGTAAAACTCGCGAGTGCGGTTGAAATTTTCGCGTTTCTATGCTCTCTTACGATGTTAGCTCGGTGAGATTTCGATTCGCTCTCATCCTCTATCCTATCCTATCCTCTATCCTATCCTCTATCGTATCCTATCCTCTATCGTATCCTATCCTCTATCCTATCCTATCCTCTATCGTATCCTATCCTCTATCCTATCCTATCCTCTATCCTATCCTATTCTCTATCCTATCCTATCCTCTATCCTATCTTATCCTCTATCCTATCCTATCCTCTATCCTATTCTATCCTCTATCCTAGCCAATCCTATATCCTATTCTCTATCCTATCCTATCCTCTATCCTATCCTATCCTCTCTCCTATCCAATCCACTATCCTATCCTATCCTCTATCCTATCCTATACTCTATCCTATCCTATCATCTATCCTATCCTATCCTCTATCCTATCCTATCCTCTATCCTATACTATCCTCTATCGTATCCTATCCGCTATCCTATCCAATCCTATATCCTATTCTGTATCCTATCCTATCCTCTACCCTATGCTATCCTCTATCCTATCCTATCCTGTATCATATCCTATCCTCTATCCTATCCAATCCTATATCCTATTCTCCATCCTATCCTATCCTCTATCCTATCCTATCCTCTATCGTATCCTATCCTCTATCCTATCCTTTCCTATCCTCTATCCTATCCTATCGTCTATCATATCCTATCCTCTATCCTATCCTATCCTCTATCCTATTCTATCCTCTATCCTAGCCAATCCTATATCCTATTCTCTATCCTATCCTATAATCTATCGTATCCTATCCTCTATCCTATCCAATCCACTATCCTATCCTATCCACTGTCCTATCCTATCCTCTATCATATCCTATCCTCTATCCTATCCTATCCAGTATCCTATCCTATCCTCTATCCTATCCTATCCTCTATCCTATCCTATCCTCTATACTATCCTCTCGTTTATACTATCCTATCCTCTATCCTATCCTATCCTCTATTCTATCCTATCCTCTATCCTATCCTATCCTCTAACCTATCCTATCCTCTACCGTATATTATCCTCTATCCTATCCTATCCTCTACCCTATCCTATCCTCTATCCTATCCTATTCTCTATCCTATCCTATCCTCTATCCTATTCTATCCTCTATCCTATCCAATCCTATATTCTATTCTCTATCCTATCCTATCCTCTATCGTATCCTATCCTCTATCGTATCCTATCCTCTATCCTATCCTATCCTCTATCCTATCCTATCCTCTATCCTATCCTATCATCTATCCTATCCTATCCTCTATCCTATCCTATCGTTTATCCTTTCCTATCCTCTATCCTATCCTATCCTCTATCGTATCCTATCCTCTATCGTATCCTATCCTCTATCCTATCCTATCCTCTATCCTATCCTATCCTCTATCCTATCCTCTATCCTATCCTATCGTTTATCCTATCCTATCCTCTATCCTATCCTATCCTCTAACATATCCTATCCGCTATCCTATCCTATCCTCTATCCTATTCTATCCTCCATCCTATCCAATCCTATATCCTATTCTCTATCCTATCCTATCCTCTATCGTATCCTATCCTCTATCCTATCCTATCCCCTATCCTATCCTATCCTCTATCCTATCCTATCCTCTATCATATCCTATCCTCTATCCTATCCTATCCTCTATCCTATCCTATTCTCTATCCTATCCTATCCCCTATCCTATCCTATCCTCTATCCTATCCTATCCTCTATCCTATCCTATCCTCTATCCTATCATATCCTCTATCCTATCCTACCCTCTATCCTATCCTATCCACTATCCTATCGTACCCTCAAACCTGTCCTATCCTCTATCCTATCCTATCCTCTATCCTATCCTATTCTCTATCCTATCCTATCCTCTATCCTATCCTATCCTCTATCCTATCCTCTATCCTATCCTATCCTATCCTCTATCCTATCCTATCCTCTATCCTATCCTCTATCCTATCCTATCCTATCCTCTACCCTATCCTATCCTCTATCCTATCCTATCGTTTATCCTATCCTATCCTCTATCCTATCCTATCCTCTAACATATCCTATCCGCTATCCTATCCTATCCTCTATCCTATTCTATCCTCTATCCTATCCTATCCTATCCTCTATCCTATCCTATCCTCTATCATATCCTATCCTCTATCCTATCTTATCCTCTATCCTATCCTATCCTATCCTCTATACTATCCTATCGTTTATCCTATCCTATCCTCTATCCTATCCTATCCTCTATCCTATCCTATCCTCTATCCTATCCTATTCTCTATCCTATCCTATCCTCTATCCTATCTTATCCTCTATCCTATCCTATCCTCTATCCTATTCTATCCTCTATCCTAGCCAATCCTATATCCTATTCTCTATCCTATCCTATCCTCTATCCTATCCTATCCTCTATCCTATCCAATCCACTATCCTATCCTATCCTCTATCCTATCCTATCCTCTATCCTATCCTATCATCTATCCTATCCTATCCTCTATCCTATCCTATCCTCTATCCTATACTATCCTCTATCGTATCCTATCCGCTATCCTATCCAATCCTATATCCTATTCTGTATCCTATCCTATCCTCTACCCTATCCTATCCTCTATCCTATCCTATCCTGTATCATATCCTATCCTCTATCCTATCCAATCCTATATCCTATTCTCCATCCTATCCTATCCTCTATCCTATCCTATCCTCTATCGTATCCTATCCTCTATCCTATCCTTTCCTATCCTCTATCCTATCCTATCGTCTATCATATCCTATCCTCTATCCTATCCTATCCTCTATCCTATTCTATCCTCTATCCTAGCCAATCCTATATCCTATTCTCTATCCTATCCTATAATCTATCGTATCCTATCCTCTATCCTATCCAATCCACTATCCTATCCTATCCACTGTCCTATCCTATCCTCTATCATATCCTATCCTCTATCATATCCTATCCTCTATCCTATCCTATCCAGTATCCTATCCTATCCTCTATCCTATCCTATCCTCTATCCTATCCTATCCTCTATACTATCCTCTCGTTTATACTATCCTATCCTCTATCCTATCCTATCCTCTATTCTATCCTATCCTCTATCCTATCCTATCCTCTAACCTATCCTATCCTCTACCGTATATTATCCTCTATCCTATCCTATCCTCTACCCTATCCTATCCTCTATCCTATCCTATTCTCTATCCTATCCTATCCTCTATCCTATTCTATCCTCTATCCTATCCAATCCTATATTCTATTCTCTATCCTATCCTATCCTCTATCGTATCCTATCCTCTATCGTATCCTATCCTCTATCCTATCCTATCCTCTATCCTATCCTATCCTCTATCCTATCCTATCATCTATCCTATCCTATCCTCTATCCTATCCTATCGTTTATCCTTTCCTATCCTCTATCCTATCCTATCCTCTATCGTATCCTATCCTCTATCGTACCCTATCCTCTATCCTATCCTATCCTCTATCCTATCCTATCCTCTATCCTATCCTCTATCCTATCCTATCGTTTATCCTATCCTATCCTCTATCCTACCCTATCCTCTAACATATCCTATCCGCTATCCTATCCTATCCTCTATCCTATTCTATCCTCCATCCTATCCAATCCTATATCCTATTCTCTATCCTATCCTATCCTCTATCGTATCCTATCCTCTATCCTATCCTATCCCCTATCCTATCCTATCCTCTATCCTATCCTATCCTCTATCATATCCTATCCTCTATCCTATCCAATCCACTATCCTATCCTATCCTCTATCCTATCCTATCCTCTATCCTATCCTATCCTCTATCCTATTCTATCCTCTATCATATCCTATCCTCTATCCTATCCAATCCTATATCCTATCCTCTATCCTATCCTATCCTCTATCCTATCATATCCTCTATCCTATCCTATCCTCTATCCTATCCTATCCTCTATCCTATCCTATCCTCTATCCTATCCTATCCTCTATCCTATCCTATCCTCTATCCTATCCTATCCTCTATCCTATCCTATCCTCTATCCTATCCTATCCTCTATCCTATCCTATCCTCTATCCTATCCTATCGTTTATCCTATCCTATCCTCTATCCTATCCTATCCTCTAACATATCCTATCCGCTATGCTATCCTATTCTCTATCCTATTCTATCCTCTATCCTATCCAATCCTATATCCTATTCTCTATCCTATCCTATCCTCTATCGTATCCTATCCTCTATCCTATCCTATCGTCTATCCTATCCTATCCTCTATCCTATCCTATCCTCTATCATATCCTATCCTCTATCCTATCCTATCTTCTATCCTATTCTATCCTCTATCCTATCCAATCCTATATCCTGTTCTCTATCCTATCCTATCCTCTATCGTATCCTATCCTCTATCCTATCCAATCCTATATCGTATCCTCTATCCTATCCTATCCTCAACCTATCCTATCCTCTATCCTATCCTATCCTCTATCCTATTCTATCCTCTATCCTATCCAATCCTATATCCTATCCTCTATCCTATCCTATCCTCTATCGTATCCTATCCTCTATCCTATCCTATCCTCTTTCCTATCCTATCCTCTATCCTATCCTATCCTCTATCATATCCTATCCTCTATCCTATCCTATCCTCTATCCTATCCTATCGTTTATCCTTTCCTATCCTCTATCCTATCCTATCCTCTATCGTATCCTATCCTCTATCCTATCCTA
Organism: Halictus rubicundus; assembly: GCF_050948215.1. Lineage (NCBI taxonomy): Eukaryota > Metazoa > Arthropoda > Insecta > Hymenoptera > Halictidae > Halictus > Halictus rubicundus. The sequence continues at coordinate 171,528 of NW_027488878.1, forward strand.
TCCTCTATCCTACCCTCTATCCTATCCTATCCTCTATCCTATCCTATCCTCTATCCTATCCTATCCACTATTCTATCCTATCCTCTATCCTATCCTATCCTCTATCCTATCCTATCCGCTATCCTATCCTATCCTCTATACTATCCTATCCTCTATCCTATCCTATCCTCAATTGTATCCTATCCCCTATCCTATCCTATCCTCTATACTATCCTATCCGATATCCTATCCAATCCTATATCCTATCAAATCCTATATCCTATTCTCTATCCTATCCTATCCTCTACCCTATCCTATCCTCTATCCTATCCTATTCTCTATCCTATCCTATCCTGTATCATATCCTATCCTCTATCCTATCCAATCCTATATCCTATTCTCCATCCTATCCTATCCTCTATCCTATCCTATCCTCTATCGTATATTATCCTCTATCCTATCCTATCCTCTACCCTATCCTATCCTCTATCCTATCCTATCCTCTATCCTATCCTATTCTCTATCCTATCCTATCCTCTATCCTATCCTATTCTCTATCCTATCCTATCCTGTATCCTATCCTATCCTCTATCCTATCCTATCCTCTATCCTATTCTACCCTCTATCCTATTCTATCCTCTATCCTAGCCAATCCTATATCCTATTCTCTATCCTATCCTATCCTCTATCCTATCCTATCCTCTATCCTATCCAATCCACTATCCTATCCTATCCTCTATCCTCTATCCTATCCTCTATTGTATCCTATCCTCTATCCTATCCTATCCTCTATCCTATCCTATCCGCTATCCTATCCAATCCTATATCCTATTCTCTATCCTATCCTATCCTCTACCCTATCCTATCCTCTATCCTATCCTATTCTCTATCCTATCCTATCCTGTATCATATCCTATCCTCTATCCTATCCAATCCTATATCCTATTCTCCATCCTATCCTATCCTCTATCCTATCCTATCCTCTATCGTATCCTATCCTCTATGCTATCCTTTCCTATCCTCTATCCTATCCTATCGTCTATCATATCCTATCCTCTATCCTATCCTATCCTCTATCCTATTCTATCCTCTATCCTAGCCAATCCTATATCCTATTCTCTATCCTATCCTATCCTCTATCGTATCCTATCCTCTATCCTATCCTATCCTCTATCCTATCCTATTCTCTATCCTATCCTATCCTCTATCCTATCCTATCCTCTATCCTATCCTCTATCCTATCCTATCCTCTATCGTATCCTATCCTCTATCCTATCCTATCCCCTATCCTATCCTATCCTCTATCCTATCCTATCCTCTATCATATCCTATCCTCTATCCTATCCTATCCTCTATCCTATCCTATTCTCTATCCTATCCTATCCCCTATCCTATCCTATCCTCTATCCTATCCTATCCTCTATCCTATCCTATCCTCTATCCTATCATATCCTCTATCCTATCCTACCCTCTATCCTATCCTATCCACTATCCTATCGTACCCTCAATCCTATCCTATCCTCTATCCTATCCTATCCTCTATCCTATCCTATTCTCTATCCTATCCTATCCTCTATCCTATCCTATCCTCTATCCTATCCTCTATCCTATCCTATCCTATCCTCTATCCTATCCTATCCTCTATCCTATCCTCTATCCTATCCTATCCTATCCTCTATCCTATCCTATCCTCTATCCTATCCTATCGTTTATCCTATCCTATCCTCTATCCTATCCTATCCTCTAACATATCCTATCCTCTATCCTATCCTATCCTCTATCCTATCCTATCCTCTATCCTATCCTCTATCCTATCCTATCCTCTATCCTATCCTATCCTCTATCCTATCCTATCCTATCCTCTATCCTATCCTATCCTCTATCCTATCCTATCCTCTATCGTATCCTATCCTCTATCCTATCCTATCCTCTATCCTATCCTATCCGATATCCTATCCAATCCTATATCCTATTCTCTATCCTATCCTATTCTCTATCCTATCCTATCCTGTATCATATCCTATCCTCTATCCTATCCAATCCTATATCCTATTCTCCATCCTATCCTATCCTCTATCTTATCCTATCCTCTATCGTATATTATCCTCTATCCTATCCTATCCTCTACCCTATCCTATCCTCTATCCTATCCTATCCTCTATCCTATCCTATTCTCTATCCTATCCTATCCTCTATCCTATCCTATTCTCTATCCTATCCTATCCTCTATCCTATCCTATCCTCTATCCTATCCTATCCTCTATCCTATTCTACCCTCTATCCTATTCTATCCTCTATCCTAGCCAATCCTATATCCTATTCTCTATCCTATCCTATCCTCTATCCTATCCTATCCTCTATCCTATCCAATCCACTATCCTATCCTATCCTCTATCCTCTATCCTATCCTCTATCCTATCCTATCCTCTATCCTATCCTATCCTCTATCCTATCCTATCCGCTATCCTATCCAATCCTATATCCTATTCTCTATCCTATCCTATCCTCTACCCTATCCTATCCTCTATCCTATCCTATTCTCTATCCTATCCTATCCTGTATCATATCCTATTCTCTATCCTATCCAATCCTATATCCTATTCTCCATCCTATCCTATCCTCTATCCTATCCTATCCCCTATCGTATCCTATCCTCTATCCTATCCTTTCCTATCCTATCCTATCGTCTATCATATCCTATCCTCTATCCTATCCTATCCTCTATCCTATTCTATCCTCTATCCTAGCCAATCCTATATCCTATTCTCTATCGTATCCTATAATCTATCGTATCCTATCCTCTATCCTATCCAATCCACTATCCTATCCTATCCACTATCCTATCCTATCCTCTATCCTATCCTATCCTCTATCATATCCTATCCACTATCCTATCCTATCCTATCCTCTATCCTATCCTATCCTCTATACTATCCTATCGTTTATCCTATCCTATCCTCTATCCTATCCTATCCTCTATCCTATCCTATCCTCTATCCTATCCTATCCTATCCTCTATCCTATCCTATCCTCTAACCTATCCTATCCTCTATCATATCCTATCCTCTATCCTATCTTATCCTCTATCCTATCCTATCCTATCCTCTATACTATCCTATCGTTTATCCTATCCTATCCTCTATCCTATCCTATCCTCTATCCTATCCTATCCTCTATCCCATCCTATCCTCTATCCTATCCTATCCTCTATCCTATCCTATCCTCTATCCTATCCTATCCTCTATCCTATCCTATCCTCTACCGTATATTATCCTCTATCCTATCCTATCCTCTACCCTATCCTATCCTCTATCCTATCCTATCCTCTATCCTATCCTATTCTCTATCCTATCCTATCCTCTATCCTATCCTATTCTCTATCCTATCCTATCCTCTATCCTATCCTATCCTCTATCCTATCCTATCCTCTATCCTATTCTACCCTCTATCCTATTCTATCCTCTATCCTATCCTATCCTCTACCGTATATTATCCTCTATCCTATCCTATCCTCTACCCTATCCTATCCTCTATCCTATCCTATCCTCTATCCTATCCTATCCTCTATCCTATCCTATCCTCTATCATATCCTATCCACTATCCTATCCTATCCTATCCTCTATCCTATCCTATCCTCTATACTATCCTATCGTTTATCCTATCCTATCCTCTATCCTATCCTATCCTCTATCCTATCCTATCCTCTATCCTATCCTATCCTATCCTCTATCCTATCCTATCCTCTAACCTATCCTATCCTCTATCATATCCTATCCTCTATCCTATCTTATCCTCTATCCTATCCTATCCTATCCTCTATACTATCCTATCGTTTATCCTATCCTATCCTCTATCCTATCCTATCCTCTATCGTATCCTATCCTCTATCCCATCCTATCCTCTATCCTATCCTATCCTCTATCCTATCCTATCCTCTATCCTATCCTATCCTCTATCCTATCCTATCCTCTACCGTATATTATCCTCTATCCTATCCTATCCTCTACCCTATCCTATCCTCTATCCTATCCTATCCTCTATCCTATCCTATTCTCTATCCTATCCTATCCTCTATCCTATCCTATTCTCTATCCTATCCTATCCTCTATCCTATCCTATCCTCTATCCTATCCTATCCTCTATCCTATTCTACCCTCTATCCTATTCTATCCTCTATCCTATCCTATCCTCTACCGTATATTATCCTCTATCCTATCCTATCCTCTACCCTATCCTATCCTCTATCCTATCCTATCCTCTATCCTATCCTATCCTCTATCCTATCCTATCCTCTATCATATCCTATCCACTATCCTATCCTATCCTATCCTCTATCCTATCCTATCCTCTATACTATCCTATCGTTTATCCTATCCTATCCTCTATCCTATCCTATCCTCTATCCTATCCTATCCTCTATCCTATCCTATCCTCTATCCTATCCTATCCTCTATCCTATCCTATCCTCTATCCTATCCTATCCTCTACCGTATATTATCCTCTATCCTATCCTATCCTCTACCCTATCCTATCCTCTATCCTATCCTATCCTCTATCCTATCCTATTCTCTATCCTATTCTATCCTCTATCCTAGCCAATCCTATATCCTATTCTCTATCCTATCCTATCCTCTATCCTATCCTATCCTCTATCCTATCCAATCCACTATCCTATCCTATCCTCTATCCTCTATCCTATCCTCTATCCTATCCTATCCTATCCTCTATACTATCCTATCGTTTATCCTATCCTATCCTCTATCCTATCCTATCCTCTATCCTATCCTATCCTCTATCCCATCCTATCCTCTATCCTATCCTATCCTCTATCCTATCCTATCCTCTATCCTATCCTATCCTCTATCCTATCCTATCCTCTATCCTATCCAATCCACTATCCTATCCTATCCTCTATCCTCTATCCTATCCTCTATCCTATCCTATCCTCTATCCTATCCTATCCTCTATCCTATCCTATCCGCTATCCTATCCAATCCTATATCCTATTCTCTATCCTATCCTATCCTCTACCCTATCCTATCCTCTATCCTATCCTATTCTCTATCCTATCCTATCCTGTATCATATCCTATTCTCTATCCTATCCAATCCTATATCCTATTCTCCATCCTATCCTATCCTCTATCCTATCCTATCCTCTATCGTATCCTATCCTCTATCCTATCCTTTCCTATCCTCTATCCTATCCTATCGTCTATCATATCCTATCCTCTATCCTATCCTATCCTCTATCCTATTCTATCCTCTATCCTAGCCAATCCTATATCCTATTCTCTATCCTATCCTATAATCTATCGTATCCTATCCTCTATCCTATCCAATCCACTATGCTATTATATCCACTATCCTATCCTATCCTCTATCCTATCCTATCCTCTATCATATCCTATCCACTATCCTATCCTATCATATCCTCTATCCTATCCTATCCTCTATACTATCCTATCGTTTATCCTATCCTATCCTCTATCCTATCCTATCCTCTATCCTATCCTATCCTCTATCCTATCCTATCCTATCCTCTATCCTATCCTATCCTCTAACCTATCCTATCCTCTATCATATCCTATCCTCTATCCTATCTTATCCTCTATCCTATCCTATCCTATCCTCTATACTATCCTATCGTTTATCCTATCCTATCCTCTATCCTATCCTATCCTCTATCCTATCCTATCCTCTATCCCATCCTATCCTCTATCCTATCCTATCCTCTATCCTATCCTATCCTCTATCCTATCCTATCCTCTATCCTATCCTATCCTTTACCGTATATTATCCTCTATCCTATCCTATCCTCTACCCTATCCTATCCTCTATCCTATCCTATCCTCTATCCTATCCTATTCTCTATCCTATCCTATCCTCTATCCTATCCTATTCTCTATCCTATCCTATCCTCTATCCTATCCTATCCTCTATCCTATCCTATCCTCTATCCTATTCTACCCTCTATCCTATTCTATCCTCTATCCTATCCTATCCTCTACCGTATATTATCCTCTATCCTATCCTATCCTCTACCCTATCCTATCCTCTATCCTATCCTATCCTCTATCCTATCCTATCCTCTATCCTATCCTATCCTCTATCATATCCTATCCACTATCCTATCCTATCCTATCCTCTATCCTATCCTATCCTCTATACTATCCTATCGTTTATCCTATCCTATCCTCGATCCTATCCTATCCTCTATCCTATCCTATCCTCTATCCTATCCTATCCTCTACCGTATATTATCCTCTATCCTATCCTATCCTCTACCCTATCCTATCCTCTATCCTATCCTATCCTCTATCCTATCCTATCCTCTATCCTATCCTATCCTCTATCATATCCTATCCACTATCCTATCCTATCCTATCCTCTATCCTATCCTATCCTCTATACTATCCTATCGTTTATCCTATCCTATCCTCTATCCTATCCTATCCTCTATCCTATCCTATCCTCTATCCTATCCTATCCTCTATCCTATCCTATCCTCTATCCTATCCTATCCTCTACCGTATATTATCCTCTATCCTATCCTATCCTCTACCCTATCCTATCCTCTATCCTATCCTATCCTCTATCCTATCCTATTCTCTATCCTATCCTATCCTCTATCCTATCCTATTCTCTATCCTATCCTATCCTCTATCCTATCCTATCCTCTATCCTATCCTATCCTCTATCCTATTCTACCCTCTATCCTTTTCTATCCTCTATCCTAGCCAATCCTATATCCTATTCTCTATCCTATCCTATCCTCTATCCTATCCTATCCTCTATCCTATCCAATCCACTATCCTATCCTATCCTCTATCCTATCCTATCCTCTATCCTATCCTATCCTCTATCCTATCCTATCGTTTATCCTTTCCTATCCTCTATCCTATCCTATCCTCTATCGTATCCTATCCTCTATCCTATACTATCCTCTATCCTATCCTCTATCCTATCCTCCATCCTATCCTATCCACTATTCTATCCTATCCTCTATCCTATCCTATCCTCTATCCTATCATATCCTCTATCCTATCCTACCCTCTATCCTATCCTATCCACTATCCTATCGTACCCTCAATCCTATCCTATCCTCTATCCTATCCTATCCTCTATCCTATCCTATTCTCTATCCTATCCTATCCTCTATCCTATCCTATCCTCTATCCTATCCTCTATCATATTCTATCCTCTATCCTATCCAATCCTATATCCTATTCTCTATCCTATCCAATCCTATATCCTATTCTCCATCCTATCCTATCCTCTATCCTATCCTATCCTCTATCCCATCCTATCCTATCCTCTATCCTATCCTATCCTCTATCATATCCTATCCTCTATCCTATCCTATCCTCTATCCTATCCTATCCTCTATCCTATCCTATCCTCTATCCTATCCTATCCTCTATCCTATCCTATCCTCTATCCTATCCTATCCTCTATCCTATCCTATCCTCTATCATATCCTATCCTCTATCCTATCTTATCCTCTATCCTATTCTATACTCTATCATATCCAATTATATATCCTATTCTCTATCCTATCCTATCCTCTATCCTATCCTATCCTCTATCCTATCATATCCTCTATCCTATCCTATGCTCTATCCTATCCTATCCTCTATCCTATCCTATCCTCTATTCTATCCTCTCCTCTATCCTATCCTATCCTCTATCCTATCCTATCCTCTATCATATCCTACCCTCTATCCTATCTTATCCTCTATCCTATTCTATCCTCTATCATATCCAATCCTATATCCTATTCTCTATCCTATCCTATCCTCTATCCTATCCTATCCTCTATCCTATCATATCCTCTATCCTATCCTATCCTCTATCCTATCCTATCCTCTATCCTATCCTATCCTCTATCCTATCATATCCTCTATCCTATCCTATCCTCTATCCTATCCTATCCTCTATCCTATCCTATCCCCTATCCTATCCTATCCTCTATCCTATCCTATCCTCTATCCTATCCTATCCTCTATCCTATCCTATCCTCTATCCTATCCTATCCTCTATCCTATCCTATCCTCTATCCTATCCTATCCTCTATCCTATCCTATCCTCTACCGTATATTATCCTCTATCCTATCCTATCCTCTACCCTATCCTATCCTCTATCCTATCCTGTCCTCTATCCTATCCTATTCTCTATCCTATCCTATCCTCTATCCTATCCTATTCTCTATCCTATCCTATCCTCTATCCTATCCTATCCTCTATCCTATCCTATCCTCTATCCTATTCTACCCTCTATCCTTTTCTATCCTCTATCCTAGCCAATCCTATATCCTATTCTCTATCCTATCCTATCCTCTATCCTATCCTATCCTCTATCCTATCCAATCCACTATCCTATCCTATCCTCTATCCTATCCTATCCTCTATCCTATCCTATCCTCTATCCTATCCTATCGTTTATCCTTTCCTATCCTCTATCCTATCCTATCCTCTATCGTATCCTATCCTCTATCCTATCCTATCCTCTATCCTATCCTCTATCCTATCCTCCATCCTATCCTATCCACTATTCTATCCTATCCTCTATCCTATCCTATCCTCTATCCTATCATATCCTCTATCCTATCCTACCCTCTATCGTATCCTATCCACTATCCTATCGTACCCTCAATCCTATCCTATCCTCTATCCTATCCTATCCTCTATCCTATCCTATCCTCTATCCTATCCTATCCTCTATCCTACCCTATCCACTATCCTATCGTACCCTCAATCCTATCCTATCCTCTATCCTATCCTATCCTCTATCCTATCCTATTCTCTATCCTATCCTATCCTCTATCCTATCCTATCCTCTATCCTATCCTATCCTCTATCCTATCCTATCCTCTATTCTATCCTATCCTCTATCCTATCCTATCCTCTATCCTATCCTATCCTCTATCATATCCTACCCTCTATCCTATCTTATCCTCTATCCTATTCTATCCTCTATCATATCCAATCCTATATCCTATTCTCTATCGTATCCTATCCTCTATCCTATCCTATCCTCTATCCTATCATATCCTCTATCCTATCCTATCCTCTATCCTACCCTATCCACTATCCTATCGTACCCTCAATCCTATCCTATCCTCAATCCTATCCTATCCTCTATCCTATCCTATCCTCTATCCTATCCTATCCTCTATCCTATCCTATCCTCTATCCTATCCTATCCTCTATCATATTCTATCCTCTATCCTATCCAATCCTATATCCTATTCTCTATCCTATCAAATCCTATATCCTATTCTCCATCCTATCCTATCCTCTATCCTATCCTATCCTCTATCGTATCCTATCCTCTATCCTATCCTATTCTCTATCCTATCCTATTCTCTATCCTATCCTATCCTCTATCCTATCCTATCCTCTATCCTATCCTATCCTCTATCCTATTCTATCCTCTATCCAAGCCAATCCTATATCCTATTCTCTATCCTATCCTATCCTCTATCCTATCCTATCCTCTATCCTATCCAATCCACTATCCTATCCTATCCTCTATCCTATCCTATCATCTATCCTATCCTATCCTCTATCCTATCCTATCGTTTATCCTTTCCTATCCTCTATCCTATCCTATCCTCTATCGTATCCTATCCTCTATCCTATCCTATCCTCTATCCTATCCTCTATCCTATCCTCCATCCTATCCTATCCACTATTCTATCCTATCCTCTATCCTATCCTATCATCTATCCTATCATATCCTCTATCCTATCCTACCCTCTATCCTATCCTATCCACTATCCTATCGTACCCTGAATCCTATCCTATCCTCTATCCTATCCTATCCTCTATCCTATCCTATTCTCTATGCTATCCTATCCTCTATCCTATCCTATCCTCTATCCTATCCTATCCTATCCTCTATCCTATCCTATCCTCTATCCTATCCTATCCTCTATCATATCCTATCCTCTATCCTATCTTATCCTCTATCCTATTCTATCCTCTATCATATCCAATCCTATATCCTATTCTCTATCCTATCCTATCCTCTATCCTATCCTATCCTCTATCCTATCCTATCCTCTATCCTATCATATCCTCTATCCTATCCTATCCTCTCTCCTACCCTATCCACTATCCTATCGTACCCTCAATCCTATCCTATCCTCTATCCTATCCTATCCTCTATCCTATCCTATTCTCTATCCTATCCTATCCTCTATCCTATCCTATCCTCTATCCTATCCTATCCTCTATCCTATCCTATCCTCTATCCTATCCTATCCTCTATCCTATTATATCCTCTATCCTATCCTATCCTCTATCCTATCCAAACCCCTATCCGATCCTCTATCCTATCCTATCCTCTATCCTATCCTATCCTCTATCCTATCCAAACCCCAATCCGATCCTCTATCCTATCCTATCCTATATCCTATCATATCCTCAATCCTATCGTATCCGCTATCCTATCCTATCCTCTATCCTATCCCATCCTCTGTCCAATCCTATTCCTCTATCCCATCCTATCCTCTATCCTATCCTATCCTCTATTCTATCCTATACTATACCCTATCCTATCCTCTATCCTATCCTATCCTCTATAATATCGTATCCTCTATCCTATCCTATCCTCTATCCTACCCTATCCTATATCCTATCATATCCTCAATCCTATCGTATCCGCTATCCTATCCTATTCTCTATCCTATCCAATCCCTTAACCTATTCTCTATCCTATCCTATCCTCTATCCTATCCATTCCTCTGTCCTATCCGATCCTCTATCCTATCCTATCCTCTATCCTATCCTATCCTCTATCCTATCCTCTTCTCTATAATATCCTCTATCCTATCGTATCCTCTATCCTATCCAATCCTCTGTCCTATCCGATCCTCTATCCTATCCTATCCTCTATCCTATCCTATCCTCTATCCTATCCAAACCCCTATCCGATCCTCTATCCTATCCTATCCTATATCCTATCATATCCTCAATCCTATCGTATCCGCTATCCTATCCTATTCTCTATCCTATCCTATCCTCTATCCTATCCTATCCTCTATCCTATCCGATCCTCTATCCTATCCTATCCTCTATCCTATCCTATCCTCTATCCTATTCTCTAGCCTATCCTATCCTCTACCCTATCCTATCCTCTATCCTATCCTATCCTCTATCCTATCCTATCCTCTATACTATCCTATCCTCTATCCTATCCCATCCTCTATCCAATCCTATTCCTCTATCCTATCCTATCCTCTATCCTATCCTATCCTCTATTCTATCCTATACTATACCCTATCCTATCCTCTATCCTATCCTATCCTCTATAATATCGTATCCTCTATCCTATCCTATCCTCTATCCTACCCTATCCTCTATCCTATCCTATCCTCTATCCTATTATATCCTCTATCCTATCCTATCCTCTCTCCTATCCTATCCTCTATCCTATCCTATCCTCTATCCTATCCAAACCCCTATCCGATCCTCTATCCTATCCTATCCTATATCCTATCATATCCTCAATCCTATCGTATCCGCTATCCTATCCTATTCTCTATCCTATCCAATCCCTTATCCTATTCTCTATCCTATCCTATCCTCTATCCTATCCATTCCTCTGTCCTATCCGATCCTCTATCCTATCCTATCCTCTATCCTATCCTATCCTCTATCCTATCCTCTTCTCTATAATATCCTCTATCCTATCGTATCCTCTATCCTATCCAATCCTCTGTCCTATCCGATCCTCTATCCTATCCTATCCTATCCTCTATCCTATCCTATCCTCTATCCTATCCAAACCCCAATGCGATCCTCTATCCTATCCTATCCTATATCCTATCATATCCTCAATCCTATCGTATCCGCTATCCTATCCTATTCTCTATCCTATCCTATCCTCTATCCTATCCTATCCTCTATCCTATTCTCTAGCCTATCCTATCCTCTACCCTATCCTATCCTCTATCCTATCCTATCCTCTATCCTATCCTATCCTCTATCCTATCCTATCCTCTATCCTATCCTATCCTCTATCCTATCCCATCCTCTATCCAATCCTATTCCTCTATCCTATCCTATCCTCTATCCTATCCTATCCTCTATTCTATCCTATCCTCTATCCTATCCTATCCTCTATCCTATCCTATCCCCTATCCTATCCTATCCTCTATCCTATCCTATCCTCTATCCTATCCTATCCTCTATCCTATCCTATCCTCTATCCTATCCTATCCTCTATCCTATCCTATCCTCTATCCTATCCTATCCTCTATCCTATCCTATCCTCTACCGTATATTATCCTCTATCCTATCCTATCCTCTACCCTATCCTATCCTCTATCCTATCCTATCCTCTATCCTATCCTATTCTCTATCCTATCCTATCCAATCCTATATCCTATTCTCTATCCTATCCTATCCTCTACCCTATCCTATCCTCTATCCTATCCTATTCTCTATCCTATCCTATCCTGTATCATATCCTATTCTCTATCCTATCCAATCCTATATCCTATTCTCCATCCTATCCTATCCTCTATCCTATCCTATCCCCTATCGTATCCTATCCTCTATCCTATCCTTTCCTATCCTATCCTATCGTCTATCATATCCTATCCTCTATCCTATCCTATCCTCTATCCTATTCTATCCTCTATCCTAGCCAATCCTATATCCTATTCTCCATCCTATCCTATCCTCTATCCTATCCTATCCTCTATCGTATATTATCCTCTATCCTATCCTATCCTCTACCCTATCCTATCCTCTATCCTATCCTATCCTCTATCCTATCCTATTCTCTATCCTATCCTATCCTCTATCCTATCCTATTCTCTATCCTATCCTATCCTGTATCCTATCCTATCCTCTATCCTATCCTATCCTCTATCCTATTCTACCCTCTATCCTATTCTATCCTCTATCCTAGCCAATCCTATATCCTATTCTCTATCCTATCCTATCCTCTATCCTATCCTATCCTCTATCCTATCCAATCCACTATCCTATCCTATCCTCTATCCTCTATCCTATCCTCTATCCTATCCTATCCTCTATCCTATCCTATCCTCTATCCTATCCTATCCGCTATCCTATCCAATCCTATATCCTATTCTCTATCCTATCCTATCCTCTACCCTATCCTATCCTCTATCCTATCCTATTCTCTATCCTATCCTATCCTGTATCATATCCTATCCTCTATCCTATCCAATCCTATATCCTATTCTCCATCCTATCCTATCCTCTATCCTATCCTATCCTCTATCGTATCCTATCCTCTATGCTATCCTTTCCTATCCTCTATCCTATCCTATCGTCTATCATATCCTATCCTCTATCCTATCCTATCCTCTATCCTATTCTATCCTCTATCCTAGCCAATCCTATATCCTATTCTCTATCCTATCCTATCCTCTATCGTATCCTATCCTCTATCCTATCCTATCCTCTATCCTATCCTATTCTCTATCCTATCCTATCCTCTATCCTATCCTATCCTCTATCCTATCCTCTATCCTATCCTATCCTCTATCGTATCCTATCCTCTATCCTATCCTATCCCCTATCCTATCCTATCCTCTATCCTATCCTATCCTCTATCATATCCTATCCTCTATCCTATCCTATCCTCTATCCTATCCTATTCTCTATCCTATCCTATCCCCTATCCTATCCTATCCTCTATCCTATCCTATCCTCTATCCTATCCTATCCTCTATCCTATCATATCCTCTATCCTATCCTACCCTCTATCCTATCCTATCCACTATCCTATCGTACCCTCAATCCTATCCTATCCTCTATCCTATCCTATCCTCTATCCTATCCTATTCTCTATCCTATCCTATCCTCTATCCTATCCTATCCTCTATCCTATCCTCTATCCTATCCTATCCTATCCTCTATCCTATCCTATCCTCTATCCTATCCTCTATCCTATCCTATCCTATCCTCTATCCTATCCTATCCTCTATCCTATCCTATCGTTTATCCTATCCTATCCTCTATCCTATCCTATCCTCTAACATATCCTATCCTCTATCCTATCCTATCCTCTATCCTATCCTATCCTCTATCCTATCCTCTATCCTATCCTATCCTCTATCCTATCCTATCCTCTATCCTATCCTATCCTATCCTCTATCCTATCCTATCCTCTATCCTATCCTATCCTCTATCGTATCCTATCCTCTATCCTATCCTATCCTCTATCCTATCCTATCCGATATCCTATCCAATCCTATATCCTATTCTCTATCCTATCCTATTCTCTATCCTATCCTATCCTGTATCATATCCTATCCTCTATCCTATCCAATCCTATATCCTATTCTCCATCCTATCCTATCCTCTATCTTATCCTATCCTCTATCGTATATTATCCTCTATCCTATCCTATCCTCTACCCTATCCTATCCTCTATCCTATCCTATCCTCTATCCTATCCTATTCTCTATCCTATCCTATCCTCTATCCTATCCTATTCTCTATCCTATCCTATCCTCTATCCTATCCTATCCTCTATCCTATCCTATCCTCTATCCTATTCTACCCTCTATCCTATTCTATCCTCTATCCTAGCCAATCCTATATCCTATTCTCTATCCTATCCTATCCTCTATCCTATCCTATCCTCTATCCTATCCAATCCACTATCCTATCCTATCCTCTATCCTCTATCCTATCCTCTATCCTATCCTATCCTCTATCCTATCCTATCCTCTATCCTATCCTATCCGCTATCCTATCCAATCCTATATCCTATTCTCTATCCTATCCTATCCTCTACCCTATCCTATCCTCTATCCTATCCTATTCTCTATCCTATCCTATCCTGTATCATATCCTATTCTCTATCCTATCCAATCCTATATCCTATTCTCCATCCTATCCTATCCTCTATCCTATCCTATCCCCTATCGTATCCTATCCTCTATCCTATCCTTTCCTATCCTATCCTATCGTCTATCATATCCTATCCTCTATCCTATCCTATCCTCTATCCTATTCTATCCTCTATCCTAGCCAATCCTATATCCTATTCTCTATCCTATCCTATAATCTATCGTATCCTATCCTCTATCCTATCCAATCCACTATCCTATCCTATCCACTATCCTATCCTATCCTCTATCCTATCCTATCCTCTATCATATCCTATCCACTATCCTATCCTATCCTATCCTCTATCCTATCCTATCCTCTATACTATCCTATCGTTTATCCTATCCTATCCTCTATCCTATCCTATCCTCTATCCTATCCTATCCTCTATCCTATCCTATCCTATCCTCTATCCTATCCTTTCCTCTAACCTATCCTATCCTCTATCATATCCTATCCTCTATCCTATCTTATCCTCTATCCTATCCTATCCTATCCTCTATACTATCCTATCGTTTATCCTATCCTATCCTCTATCCTATCCTATCCTCTATCCTATCCTATCCTCTATCCCATCCTATCCTCTATCCTATCCTATCCTCTATCCTATCCTATCCTCTATCCTATCCTATCCTCTATCCTATCCTATCCTCTACCGTATATTATCCTCTATCCTATCCTATCCTCTACCCTATCCTATCCTCTATCCTATCCTATCCTCTATCCTATCCTATTCTCTATCCTATCCTATCCTCTATCCTATCCTATTCTCTATCCTATCCTATCCTCTATCCTATCCTATCCTCTATCCTATCCTATCCTCTATCCTATTCTACCCTCTATCCTATTCTATCCTCTATCCTATCCTATCCTCTACCGTATATTATCCTCTATCCTATCCTATCCTCTACCCTATCCTATCCTCTATCCTATCCTATCCTCTATCCTATCCTATCCTCTATCCTATCCTATCCTCTATCATATCCTATCCACTATCCTATCCTATCCTATCCTCTACCCTATCCTATCCTCTATACTATCCTATCGTTTATCCTATCCTATCCTCTATCCTATCCTATCCTCTATCCTATCCTATCCTCTATCCTATCCTATCCTATCCTCTATCCTATCCTATCCTCTAACCTATCCTATCCTCTATCATATCCTATCCTCTATCCTATCTTATCCTCTATCCTATCCTATCCTATCCTCTATACTATCCTATCGTTTATCCTATCCTATCCTCTATCCTATCCTATCCTCTATCGTATCCTATCCTCTATCCCATCCTATCCTCTATCCTATCCTATCCTCTATCCTATCCTATCCTCTATCCTATAATATCCTCTATCCTATCCTATCCTCTACCGTATATTATCCTCTATCCTATCCTATCCTCTACCCTATCCTATCCTCTATCCTATCCTATCCTCTATCCTATCCTATTCTCTATCCTATCCTATCCTCTATCCTATCCTATTCTCTATCCTATCCTATCCTCTATCCTATCCTATCCTCTATCCTATCCTATCCTCTATCCTATTCTACCCTCTATCCTATTCTATCCTCTATCCTATCCTATCCTCTACCGTATATTATCCTCTATCCTATCCTATCCTCTACCCTATCCTATCCTCTATCCTATCCTATCCTCTATCCTATCCTATCCTCTATCCTATCCTATCCTCTATCATATCCTATCCACTATCCTATCCTATCCTATCCTCTATCCTATCCTATCCTCTATACTATCCTATCGTTTATCCTATCCTATCCTCTATCCTATCCTATCCTCTATCCTATCCTATCCTCTATCCTATCCTATCCTCTATCCTATCCTATCCTCTATCCTATCCTATCCTCTATCCTATCCTATCCTCTACCGTATATTATCCTCTATCCTATCCTATCCTCTACCCTATCCTATCCTCTATCCTATCCTATCCTCTATCCTATCCTATTCTCTATCCTATTCTATCCTCTATCCTAGCCAATCCTATATCCTATTCTCTATCCTATCCTATCCTCTATCCTATCCTATCCTCTATCCTATCCAATCCACTATCCTATCCTATCCTCTATCCTCTATCCTATCCTCTATCCTATCCTATCCTATCCTCTATACTATCCTATCGTTTATCCTATCCTATCCTCTATCCTATCCTATCCTCTATCCTATCCTATCCTCTATCCCATCCTATCCTCTATCCTATCCTATCCTCTATCCTATCCTATCCTCTATCCTATCCTATCCTCTATCCTATCCTATCCTCTATCCTATCCAATCCACTATCCTATCCTATCCTCTATCCTATCCTATCCTCTATCATATCCTATCCACTATCCTATCCTATCCTATCCTCTATCCTATCCTATCCTCTATACTATCCTATCGTTTATCCTATCCTATCCTCTATCCTATCCTATCCTCTATCCTATCCTATCCTCTATCCTATCCTATCCTATCCTCTATCCTATCCTATCCTCTAACCTATCCTATCCTCTATCATATCCTATCCTCTATCCTATCTTATCCTCTATCCTATCCTATCCTATCCTCTATACTATCCTATCGTTTATCCTATCCTATCCTCTATCCTATCCTATCCTCTATCCTATCCTATCCTCTATCCCATCCTATCCTCTATCCTATCCTATCCTCTATCCTATCCTATCCTCTATCCTATCCTATCCTCTATCCTATCCTATCCTCTACCGTATATTATCCTCTATCCTATCCTATCCTCTACCCTATCCTATCCTCTATCCTATCCTATCCTCTATCCTATCCTATTCTCTATCCTATCCTATCCTCTATCCTATCCTATTCTCTATCCTATCCTATCCTCTATCCTATCCTATCCTCTATCCTATCCTATCCTCTATCCTATTCTACCCTCTATCCTATTCTATCCTCTATCCTATCCTATCCTCTACCGTATATTATCCTCTATCCTATCCTATCCTCTACCCTATCCTATCCTCTATCCTATCCTATCCTCTATCCTATCCTATCCTCTATCCTATCCTATCCTCTATCATATCCTATCCACTATCCTATCCTATCCTATCCTCTATCCTATCCTATCCTCTATACTATCCTATCGTTTATCCTATCCTATCCTCTATCCTATCCTATCCTCTATCCTATCCTATCCTCTATCCTATCCTATCCTATCCTCTATCCTATCCTATCCTCTAACCTATCCTATCCTCTATCATATCCTATCCTCTATCCTATCTTATCCTCTATCCTATCCTATCCTATCCTCTATACTATCCTATCGTTTACCCTATCCTATCCTCTATCCTATCCTATCCTCTATCGTATCCTATCCTCTATCCCATCCTATCCTCTATCCTATCCTATCCTCTATCCTATCCTATCCTCTATCCTATCCTATCCTCTATCCTATCCTATCCTCTACCGTATATTATCCTCTATCCTATCCTATCCTCTACCCTATCCTATCCTCTATCCTATCCTATCCTCTATCCTATCCTATCCTCTATCCTATCCTATCCTCTATCCTATCCTATTCTCTATCCTATCCTATCCTCTATCCTATCCTATCCTCTATCCTATCCTATCCTCTATCCTATTCTACCCTCTATCCTATTCTATCCTCTATCCTATCCTATCCTCTACCGTATATTATCCTCTATCCTATCCTATCCTCTACCCTATCCTATCCTCTATCCTATCCTATCCTCTATCCTATCCTATCCTCTATCCTATCCTATCCTCTATCATATCCTATCCACTATCCTATCCTATCCTATCCTCTATCCTATCCTATCCTCTATACTATCCTATCGTTTATCCTATCCTATCCTCTATCCTATCCTATCCTCTATCCTATCCTATCCTCTATCCTATCCTATCCTCTATCCTATCCTATCCTCTATCCTATCCTATCCTCTACCGTATATTATCCTCTATCCTATCCTATCCTCTATCCTATCCTATCCTCTATCCTATCCTATCCTCTACCGTATATTATCCTCTATCCTATCCTATCCTCTACCCTATCCTATCCTCTATCCTATCCTATCCTCTATCCTATCCTATTCTCTATCCTATCCTATCCTCTATCCTATCCTATTCTCTATCCTATCCTATCCTCTATCCTATCCTATCCTCTATCCTATCCTATCCTCTATCCTATTCTACCCTCTATCCTTTTCTATCCTCTATCCTAGCCAATCCTATATCCTATTCTCTATCCTATCCTATCCTCTATCCTATCCTATCCTCTATCCTATCCAATCCACTATCCTATCCTATCCTCTATCCTATCCTATCCTCTATCCTATCCTATCCTCTATCCTATCCTATCGTTTATCCTTTCCTATCCTCTATCCTATCCTATCCTCTATCGTATCCTATCCTCTATCCTATCCTATCCTCTATCCTATCCTCTATCCTATCCTCCATCCTATCCTATCCACTATTCTATCCTATCCTCTATCCTATCCTATCCTCTATCCTATCATATCCTCTATCCTATCCTACCCTCTATCCTATCCTATCCACTATCCTATCGTACCCTCAATCCTATCCTATCCTCTATCCTATCCTATCCTCTATCCTATCCTATTCTCTATCCTATCCTATCCTCTATCCTATCCTATCCTCTATCCTATCCTCTATCATATTCTATCCTCTATCCTATCCAATCCTATATCCTATTCTCTATCCTATCCAATCCTATATCCTATTCTCCATCCTATCCTATCCTCTATCCTATCCTATCCTCTATCCCATCCTATCCTATCCTCTATCCTATCCTATCCTCTATCATATCCTATCCTCTATCCTATCCTATCCTCTATCCTATCCTATCCTCTATCCTATCCTATCCTCTATCCTATCCTATCCTCTATCCTATCCTATCCTCTATCCTATCCTATCCTCTATCCTATCCTATCCTCTATCATATCCTATCCTCTATCCTATCTTATCCTCTATCCTATTCTATACTCTATCATATCCAATTATATATCCTATTCTCTATCCTATCCTATCCTCTATCCTATCCTATCCTCTATCCTATCATATCCTCTATCCTATCCTATGCTCTATCCTATCCTATCCTCTATCCTATCCTATCCTCTATTCTATCCTATCCTCTATCCTATCCTATCCTCTATCCTATCCTATCCTCTATCATATCCTACCCTCTATCCTATCTTATCCTCTATCCTATTCTATCCTCTATCATATCCAATCCTATATCCTATTCTCTATCCTATCCTATCCTCTATCCTATCCTATCCTCTATCCTATCATATCCTCTATCCTATCCTATCCTCTATCCTATCCTATCCTCTATCCTATCCTATCCTCTATCCTATCATATCCTCTATCCTATCCTATCCTCTATCCTATCCTATCCTCTATCCTATCCTATCCCCTATCCTATCCTATCCTCTATCCTATCCTATCCTCTATCCTATCCTATCCTCTATCCTATCCTATCCTCTATCCTATCCTATCCTCTATCCTATCCTATCCTCTATCCTATCCTATCCTCTATCCTATCCTATCCTCTACCGTATATTATCCTCTATCCTATCCTATCCTCTACCCTATCCTATCCTCTATCCTATCCTATCCTCTATCCTATCCTATTCTCTATCCTATCCTATCCTCTATCCTATCCTATTCTCTATCCTATCCTATCCTCTATCCTATCCTATCCTCTATCCTATCCTATCCTCTATCCTATTCTACCCTCTATCCTTTTCTATCCTCTATCCTAGCCAATCCTATATCCTATTCTCTATCCTATCCTATCCTCTATCCTATCCTATCCTCTATCCTATCCAATCCACTATCCTATCCTATCCTCTATCCTATCCTATCCTCTATCCTATCCTATCCTCTATCCTATCCTATCGTTTATCCTTTCCTATCCTCTATCCTATCCTATCCTCTATCGTATCCTATCCTCTATCCTATCCTATCCTCTATCCTATCCTCTATCCTATCCTCCATCCTATCCTATCCACTATTCTATCCTATCCTCTATCCTATCCTATCCTCTATCCTATCATATCCTCTATCCTATCCTACCCTCTATCCTATCCTATCCACTATCCTATCGTACCCTCAATCCTATCCTATCCTCTATCCTATCCTATCCTCTATCCTATCCTATCCTCTATCCTATCCTATCCTCTATCCTACCCTATCCACTATCCTATCGTACCCTCAATCCTATCCTATCCTCTATCCTATCCTATACTCTATCCTATCCTATTCTCTATCCTTTCCTATCCTCTATCCTATCCTATCCTCTATCCTATCCTATCCTCTATCCTATCCTATCCTCTATTCTATCCTATCCTCTATCCTATCCTATCCTCTATCCTATCCTATCCTCTATCATATCCTACCCTCTATCCTATCTTATCCTCTATCCTATTCTATCCTCTATCATATCCAATCCTATATCCTATTCTCTATCGTATCCTATCCTCTATCCTATCCTATCCTCTATCCTATCATATCCTCTATCCTATCCTATCCTCTATCCTACCCTATCCACTATCCTATCGTACCCTCAATCCTATCCTATCCTCAATCCTATCCTATCCTCTATCCTATCCTATCCTCTATCCTATCCTATCCTCTATCCTATCCTATCCTCTATCCTATCCTATCCTCTATCATATTCTATCCTCTATCCTATCCAATCCTATATCCTATTCTCTATCCTATCAAATCCTATATCCTATTCTCCATCCTATCCTATCCTCTATCCTATCCTATCCTCTATCGTATCCTATCCTCTATCCTATCCTATTCTCTATCCTATCCTATTCTCTATCCTATCCTATCCTCTATCCTATCCTATCCTCTATCCTATCCTATCCTCTATCCTATTCTATCCTCTATCCAAGCCAATCCTATATCCTATTCTCTATCCTATCCTATCCTCTATCCTATCCTATCCTCTATCCTATCCAATCCACTATCCTATCCTATCCTCTATCCTATCCTATCCTCTATCCTATCCTATCATCTATCCTATCCTATCCTCTATCCTATCCTATCCTCTATCCTATCCTATCCTATCCTCTATCCTATCCTATCCTCTATCCTATCCTATCCTCTATCATATCCTATCCTCTATCCTATCTTATCCTCTATCCTATTCTATCCTCTATCATATCCAATCCTATATCCTATTCTCTATCCTATCCTATCCTCTATCCTATCCTATCCTCTATCCTATCCTATCCTCTATCCTATCATATCCTCTATCCTATCCTATCCTCTCTCCTACCCTATCCACTATCCTATCGTACCCTCAATCCTATCCTATCCTCTATCCTATCCTATCCTCTATCCTATCCTATTCTCTATCCTATCCTATCCTCTATCCTATCCTATCCTCTATCCTATCCTATCCTCTATCCTATCCTATCCTCTATCCTATCCTATCCTCTATCCTATTATATCCTCTATCCTATCCTATCCTCTATCCTATCCAAACCCCTATCCGATCCTCTATCCTATCCTATCCTCTATCCTATCCTATCCTCTATCCTATCCAAACCCCAATCCGATCCTCTATCCTATCCTATCCTATATCCTATCATATCCTCAATCCTATCGTATCCGCTATCCTATCCTATCCTCTATCCTATCCCATCCTCTGTCCAATCCTATTCCTCTATCCCATCCTATCCTCTATCCTATCCTATCCTCTATTCTATCCTATACTATACCCTATCCTATCCTCTATCCTATCCTATCCTCTATAATATCGTATCCTCTATCCTATCCTATCCTCTATCCTACCCTATCCTATATCCTATCATATCCTCAATCCTATCGTATCCGCTATCCTATCCTATTCTCTATCCTATCCAATCCCTTAACCTATTCTCTATCCTATCCTATCCTCTATCCTATCCATTCCTCTGTCCTATCCGATCCTCTATCCTATCCTATCCTCTATCCTATCCTATCCTCTATCCTATCCTCTTCTCTATAATATCCTCTATCCTATCGTATCCTCTATCCTATCCAATCCTCTGTCCTATCCGATCCTCTATCCTATCCTATCCTATCCTCTATCCTATCCTATCCTCTATCCTATCCAAACCCCAATGCGATCCTCTATCCTATCCTATCCTATATCCTATCATATCCTCAATCCTATCGTATCCGCTATCCTATCCTATTCTCTATCCTATCCTATCCTCTATCCTATCCTATCCTCTATCCTATTCTCTAGCCTATCCTATCCTCTACCCTATCCTATCCTCTATCCTATCCTATCCTCTATCCTATCCTATCCTCTATCCTATCCTATCCTCTATCCTATCCTATCCTCTATCCTATCCCATCCTCTATCCAATCCTATTCCTCTATCCTATCCTATCCTCTATCCTATCCTATCCTCTATTCTATCCTATACTATACCCTATCCTATCCTCTATCCTATCCTATCCTCTATAATATCGTATCCTCTATCCTTTCCTATCCTCTATCCTACCCTATCCTCTATCCTATCCTATCCTCTATCCTATTATATCCTCTATCCTATCCTATCCTCTCTCCTATCCTATCCTCTATCCTATCCTATCCTCTATCCTATCCAAACCCCTATCCGATCCCCTATCCTATCCTCTATCCTATCCTATCCTCTATCCTATCCTACCCTATATCCTATCCTATCCGCTATCCTACCCTATCCTCTATCCTATAATATCCCAAATCCTATCCAATCCTCTATCCTATCCTCTATCCTATTCTCTATCCTATCCTATCCTCTATCATATCCTATCCTCTATCATATCCTATCCTCTCTCCTATAATATCATCTATCCTATCCTATTCTCTATCCTATCCTATCCTATCCTCTATAATATCCTATCCTCTATCCTATTCTCTATCCTATCCTATCCTCTATCCTATCCCATCCTCTATCCTATCCTATCCTCTATCCTATCCTATCCTCTATCCTATCCTATCCTCTATCCTATCCCATCCTCTATCCAATCCTATTCCTCTATCCCATCCTATCCTCTATCCTATCCTATCCTCTATTCTATCCTATACTATACCCTATCCTATCCTCTATCCTATCCTATCCTCTATAATATCGTATCCTCTATCCTATCCTATCCTCTATCCTAATCTATCCTCTATCCTATCCTATCCTCTATCCTATTATATCCTTTACCCTATCATATCCTCTCTCCTATCCTATCCTCTATCCTATCCTATCCTCTATAATATCATATCCTCTATCCTATCCTATCCTCTATCCTAATCTACCCTCTATCCTTTCCTATCCTCTATCCTATCCAAACCCCTATCCGATCCTCTATCCTATTATATCCTATATCCAATCATATCCTCAATCCTATCGTATCCGCTATCCTATCCTATTCTCTATCCTATCCAATCCCTTATCCTATTCTCTATCCTATCCTATCCTCTATCCTATCCATTCCTCTGTCCTATCCGATCCTCTATCCTATCCTATCCTCTATCCTATCCTATCCTCTATCCTATCCTCTTCTCTATAATATCCTCTATCCTATCGTATCCTCTATCCAATCCAATCCTCTGTCCTATCCGATCCTCTATCCTATCCTATCCTCTATCCTATCCTATCCTCTATCCTATCCAAACCCCTATCCAATCCTCTATCCTATCCTATCCTATATCCTATCATATCCTCAATCCTATCGTATCCTCTATCCTATTATCTAGCCTATCCTATCCTCTACCCTATCCTATCCTCTATCCTATCCTATCCTCTATCCTATCCTATCCTCTATCCTATCCTATCCTCTATCCTATCCCATCCTCTATCCAATCCTATTCCTCTATCCTAGCCTATCCTCTATCCTATCCTATCCTCTATTCTATCCTATACTATACCCTATCCTATCCTCTATCCTATCCTATCCTCTATAATATCGTATCCTCTATCCTATCCTATCCTCTATCCTACCCTATCCTCTATCCTATCCTATCCTCTATCCTATTATATCCTCTATCCTATCCTATCCTCTCTCCTATCCTATCCTCTATCCTATCCTATCCTCTATCCTATCCAAACCCCTATCCGATCCTCTATCCTATCCTATTTTATATCCTATCATATCCTCAATCCTATCGTATCCGCTATCCTATCCTATTCTCTATCCTATCCAATCCCTTATCCTATTCTCTATCCTATCCTATCCTCTATCCTATCCATTCCTCTGTCCTATCCGATCCTCTATCCTATCCTATCCTCTATCCTATCCTATCCTCTATCCTATCCTCTTCTCTATAATATCCTCTATCCTATCGTATCCTCTATCCTATCCAATCCTCTGTCCTATCCGATCCTCTATCCTATCCTATCCTCTATCCTATCCAAACCCCAATCCGATCCTCTATCCTATCCTATCCTATATCCTATCATATCCTCAATCCTATCGTATCCGCTATCCTATCCTATTCTCTATCCTATCCTATCCTCTATCCTATCCTATCCTCTATCCTATCCTATCCTCTATCCTATCCTATCCTCTATCCTATCCTATCCTCTATCCTATCCTATCCTCTATCCTATTCTCTAGCCTATCCTATCCTCTACCCTATCCTATCCTCTATCCTATCCTATCCTCTATCCTATCCTATCCTCTATCCTATCCTATCCTCTATCCTATCCCATCCTCTATCCAATCCTATTCCTCTATCCTATCCTATCCTCTATCCTATCCTATCCTCTATTCTATCCTATACTATACCCTATTCTATCCTCTATCCTATCCTATCCTCTATAATATCGTATCCTCTATCCTATCCTATCCTCTATCCTACCCTATCCTCTATCCTATCCTATCCTCTATCCTATTATATCCTCTATCCTATCCTATCCTCTCTCCTATCCTATCCTCTATCCTATCCTATCCTCTATCCTATCCAAACCCCTATCCTATCCTCTATCCTATCCTATCCTATATCCTATCATATCCTCAATCCTATCGTATCCGCTATCCTATCCTATTCTCTATCCTATCCTATCCTCTATCCTATCCTATCCTCTATCCTATCCTATCCTCTATCCTATCCTATCCTCTATCCTATCCTATCCTCTATCCTATCCTATCCTCTATCCTATTCTCTAGCCTATCCTATCCTCTACCCTATCCTATCCTCTATCCTATCCTATCCTCTATCCTATCCTATCCTCTATCCTATCCCATCCTCTATCCAATCCTATTCCTCTATCCTATCCTATCCTCTATCCTATCCTATCCTCTATTCTATCCTATACTATACACTATCCTATCCTCTATCCTATCCTATCCTCTATAATATCGTATCCTCTATCCTATCCTATCCTCTATCCTACCCTATCCTCTATCCTATCCTATCCTCTATCCTACCCTATCCTCTATCCTATCCTATCCTCTATAATATCCTATCCTCTATCCTATTCTCTATCCTATCCTATCCTCTATCCTATCCCATCCTCTATCCTATCCTATCCTCTATCCTATCCTATCCTCTATCCTATCCTATCCTCTATCCTATCCCATCCTCTATCCAATCCTATTCATCTATCCCATCCTATCCTCTATCCTATCCTATCCTCTATTCTATCCTATACTATACCCTATCCTATCCTCTATAATATCGTATCCTCTATCCTATCCTATCCTCTATCCTAATCTATCCTCTATCCTATCCTATCCTCTATCCTATTATATCCTTTACCCTATCATATCCTCTCTCCTATCCTATCCTCTATCCTATCCTATCCTCTATAATATCATATCCTCTATCCTATCCTATCCTCTATCCTAATCTACCCTCTATCCTTTCCTATCCTCTATCCTATCCAAACCCCTATCCGATCCTCTATCCTATTATATCCTATATCCAATCATATCCTCAATCCTATCGTATCCGCTATCCTATCCTATTCTCTATCCTATCCAATCCCTTATCCTATTCTCTATCCTATCCTATCCTCTATCCTATCCATTCCTCTGTCCTATCCGATCCTCTATCCTATCCTATCCTCTATCCTATCCTATCCTCTATCCTATCCTCTTCTCTATAATATCCTCTATCCTATCGTATCCTCTATCCAATCCAATCCTCTGTCCTATCCGATCCTCTATCCTATCCTATCCTCTATCCTATCCTATCCTCTATCCTATCCAAACCCCTATCCAATCCTCTATCCTATCCTATCCTATATCCTATCATATCCTCAATCCTATCGTATCCTCTATCCTATTATCTAGCCTATCCTATCCTCTACCCTATCCTATCCTCTATCCTATCCTATCCTCTATCCTATCCTATCCTCTATCCTATCCTATCCTCTATCCTATCCCATCCTCTATCCAATCCTATTCCTCTATCCTAGCCTATCCTCTATCCTATCCTATCCTCTATTCTATCCTATACTATACCCTATCCTATCCTCTATCCTATCCTATCCTCTATAATATCGTATCCTCTATCCTATCCTATCCTCTATCCTACCCTATCCTCTATCCTATCCTATCCTCTATCCTATTATATCCTCTATCCTATCCTATCCTCTCTCCTATCCTATCCTCTATCCTATCCTATCCTCTATCCTATCCAAACCCCTATCCGATCCTCTATCCTATCCTATTTTATATCCTATCATATCCTCAATCCTATCGTATCCGCTATCCTATCCTATTCTCTATCCTATCCAATCCCTTATCCTATTCTCTATCCTATCCTATCCTCTATCCTATCCATTCCTCTGTCCTATCCGATCCTCTATCCTATCCTATCCTCTATCCTATCCTATCCTCTATCCTATCCTCTTCTCTATAATATCCTCTATCCTATCGTATCCTCTATCCTATCCAATCCTCTGTCCTATCCGATCCTCTATCCTATCCTATCCTCTATCCTATCCAAACCCCAATCCGATCCTCTATCCTATCCTATCCTATATCCTATCATATCCTCAATCCTATCGTATCCGCTATCCTATCCTATTCTCTATCCTATCCTATCCTCTATCCTATCCTATCCTCTATCCTATCCTATCCTCTATCCTATCCTATCCTCTATCCTATCCTATCCTCTATCCTATCCAAACCCCAATCCGATCCTCTATCCTATCCTATCCTATATCCTATCATATCCTCAATCCTATCGTATCCGCTATCCTATCCTATTCTCTATCCTATCCTATCCTCTATCCTATCCTATCCTCTATCCTATCCTATCCTCTATCCTATCCTATCCTCTATTCTATCCTATACTATACCCTATTCTATCCTCTATCCTATCCTATCCTCTATAATATCGTATCCTCTATCCTATCCTATCCTCTATCCTACCCTATCCTCTATCCTATCCTATCCTCTATCCTATCCTATCCTCTCTCCTATCCTATCCTCTATCCTATCCTATCCTCTATCCTATCCAAACCCCTATCCTATCCTCTATCCTATCCTATCCTATATCCTATCATATCCTCAATCCTATCGTATCCGCTATCCTATCCTATTCTCTATCCTATCCTATCCTCTATCCTATCCTATCCTCTATCCTATCCTATCCTCTATCCTATCCTATCCTCTATCCTATCCTATCCTCTATCCTATCCTATCCTCTATCCTATTCTCTAGCCTATCCTATCCTCTACCCTATCCTATCCTCTATCCTATCCTATCCTCTATCCTATCCTATCCTCTATCCTATCCTATCCTCAATCCTATCCCATCCTCTATCCAATCCTATTCCTCTATCCTATCCTATCCTCTATCCTATCCTATCCTCTATTCTATCCTATACTATACCCTATCCTATCCTCTATCCTATCCTATCCTCTATAATATCGTATCCTCTATCCTATCCTATCCTCTATCCTATCCTATCCTCTATTCTATCCAAACCCCTATCCTATCCTCTATCCTATTATATCCTCTATCCTATCCTATCCTCTCTCCTATCCTATCCTCTATCCTATCCTATCCTCTATCCTATCCAAACCCCTATCCTATCCTCTATCCTATCCTATCCTATATCCTATCATATCCTCAATCCTATCGTATCCGCTATCCTATCCTATTCTCTATCCTATCCTATCCTCTATCCTGTCCTATCCTCTATCCTATCCTATCCTCTATCCTATCCTATCCTCTATCCTATCCTATCCTCTATCCTATCCTATCCTCTATCCTATTCTCTAGCCTATCCTATCCTCTACCCTATCCTATCCTCTATCCTATCCTATCCTCTATCCTATCCTATCCTCTATCCTATCCCATCCTCTATCCAATCCTATTCCTCTATCCTATCCTATCCTCTATCCTATCCTATCCTCTATTCTATCCTATACTATACACTATCCTATCCTCTATCCTATCCTATCCTCTATAATATCGTATCCTCTATCCTATCCTATCCTCTATCCTACCCTATCCTCTATCCTATCCTATCCTCTATCCTATTATATCCTCTATCCTATCCTATCCTCTCTCCTATCCTATCCTCTATCCTATCCTATCCTCTATCCTATCCAAACCCCTATCCGATCCTCTATCCTATCCTATCCTATATCCTATCCTATCCTCTATCCTATCCTATCCTCTATTCTATCCTATACTATACCCTATTCTATCCTCTATCCTATCCTATCCTCTATAATATCGTATCCTCTATCCTATCCTATCCTCTATCCTACCCTATCCTCTATCCTATCCTATCCTCTATCCTATCCTATCCTCTCTCCTATCCTATCCTCTATCCTATCCTATCCTCTATCCTATCCAAACCCCTATCCTATCCTCTATCCTATCCTATCCTATATCCTATCATATCCTCAATCCTATCGTATCCGCTATCCTATCCTATTCTCTATCCTATCCTATCCTCTATCCTATCCTATCCTCTATCCTATCCTATCCTCTATCCTATCCTATCCTCTATCCTATCCTATCCTCTATCCTATCCTATCCTCTATAATATCGTATCCTCTATCCTATCCTATCCTCTATCCTACCCTATCCTCTATCCTATCCTATCCTCTATCCTACCCTATCCTCTATCCTATCCTATCCTCTATAATATCCTATCCTCTATCCTATTCTCTATCCTATCCTATCCTCTATCCTATCCCATCCTCTATCCTATCCTATCCTCTATCCTATCCTATCCTCTATCCTATCCTATCCTCTATCCTATCCCATCCTCTATCCAATCCTATTCCTCTATCCCATCCTATCCTCTATCCTATCCTATCCTCTATTCTATCCTATACTATACCCTATCCTATCCTCTATCCTATCCTATCCTCTATAATATCGTATCCTCTATCCTATCCTATCCTCTATCCTAATCTATCCTCTATCCTATCCTATCCTCTATCCTATTATATCCTTTACCCTATCATATCCTCTCTCCTATCCTATCCTCTATCCTATCCTATCCTCTATAATATCATATCCTCTATCCTATCCTATCCTCTATCCTAATCTACCCTCTATCCTTTCCTATCCTCTATCCTATCCAAACCCCTATCCGATCCTCTATCCTATTATATCCTATATCCAATCATATCCTCAATCCTATCGTATCCGCTATCCTATCCTATTCTCTATCCTATCCAATCCCTTATCCTATTCTCTATCCTATCCTATCCTCTATCCTATCCATTCCTCTGTCCTATCCGATCCTCTATCCTATCCTATCCTCTATCCTATCCTATCCTCTATCCTATCCTCTTCTCTATAATATCCTCTATCCTATCGTATCCTCTATCCAATCCAATCCTCTGTCCTATCCGATCCTCTATCCTATCCTATCCTCTATCCTATCCTATCCTCTATCCTATCCAAACCCCTATCCAATCCTCTATCCTATCCTATCCTATATCCTATCATATCCTCAATCCTATCGTATCCTCTATCCTATTATCTAGCCTATCCTATCCTCTACCCTATCCTATCCTCTATCCTATCCTATCCTCTATCCTATCCTATCCTCTATCCTATCCTATCCTCTATCCTATCCCATCCTCTATCCAATCCTATTCCTCTATCCTAGCCTATCCTCTATCCTATCCTATCCTCTATTCTATCCTATACTATACCCTATCCTATCCTCTATCCTATCCTATCCTCTATCCTATCCTATCCTCTATCCTACCCTATCCTCTATCCTATCCTATCCTCTATCCTATTATATCCTCTATCCTATCCTATCCTCTCTCCTATCCTATCCTCTATCCTATCCTATCCTCTATCCTATCCAAACCCCTATCCGATCCTCTATCCTATCCTATTTTATATCCTATCATATCCTCAATCCTATCGTATCCGCTATCCTATCCTATTCTCTATCCTATCCAATCCCTTATCCTATTCTCTATCCTATCCTATCCTCTATCCTATCCATTCCTCTGTCCTATCCGATCCTCTATCCTATCCTATCCTCTATCCTATCCTATCCTCTATCCTATCCTCTTCTCTATAATATCCTCTATCCTATCGTATCCTCTATCCTATCCAATCCTCTGTCCTATCCGATCCTCTATCCTATCCTATCCTCTATCCTATCCAAACCCCAATCCGATCCTCTATCCTATCCTATCCTATATCCTATCATATCCTCAATCCTATCGTATCCGCTATCCTATCCTATTCTCTATCCTATCCTATCCTCTATCCTATCCTATCCTCTATCCTATCCTATCCTCTATCCTATCCTATCCTCTATCCTATCCAAACCCCAATCCGATCCTCTATCCTATCCTATCCTATATCCTATCATATCCTCAATCCTATCGTATCCGCTATCCTATCCTATTCTCTATCCTATCCTATCCTCTATCCTATCCTATCCTCTATCCTATCCTATCCTCTATCCTATCCTATCCTCTATTCTATCCTATACTATACCCTATTCTATCCTCTATCCTATCCTATCCTCTATAATATCGTATCCTCTATCCTATCCTATCCTCTATCCTACCCTATCCTCTATCCTATCCTATCCTCTATCCTATCCTATCCTCTCTCCTATCCTATCCTCTATCCTATCCTATCCTCTATCCTATCCAAACCCCTATCCTATCCTCTATCCTATCCTATCCTATATCCTATCATATCCTCAATCCTATCGTATCCGCTATCCTATCCTATTCTCTATCCTATCCTATCCTCTATCCTATCCTATCCTCTATCCTATCCTATCCTCTATCCTATCCTATCCTCTATCCTATCCTATCCTCTATCCTATCCTATCCTCTATCCTATTCTCTAGCCTATCCTATCCTCTACCCTATCCTATCCTCTATCCTATCCTATCCTCTATCCTATCCCATCCTCTATCCAATCCTATTCCTCTATCCTAGCCTATCCTCTATCCTATCCTATCCTCTATTCTATCCTATACTATACCCTATCCTATCCTCTATCCTATCCTATCCTCTATCCTATCCTATCCTCTATCCTACCCTATCCTCTATCCTATCCTATCCTCTATCCTATTATATCCTCTATCCTATCCTATCCTCTCTCCTATCCTATCCTCTATCCTATCCTATCCTCTATCCTATCCAAACCCCTATCCGATCCTCTATCCTATCCTATTTTATATCCTATCATATCCTCAATCCTATCGTATCCGCTATCCTATCCTATTCTCTATCCTATCCAATCCCTTATCCTATTCTCTATCCTATCCTATCCTCTATCCTATCCATTCCTCTGTCCTATCCGATCCTCTATCCTATCCTATCCTCTATCCTATCCTATCCTCTATCCTATCCTCTTCTCTATAATATCCTCTATCCTATCGTATCCTCTATCCTATCCAATCCTCTGTCCTATCCGATCCTCTATCCTATCCTATCCTCTATCCTATCCAAACCCCAATCCGATCCTCTATCCTATCCTATCCTATATCCTATCATATCCTCAATCCTATCGTATCCGCTATCCTATCCTATTCTCTATCCTATCCTATCCTCTATCCTATCCTATCCTCTATCCTATCCTATCCTCTATCCTATCCTATCCTCTATCCTATCCTATCCTCTATCCTATCCAAACCCCAATCCGATCCTCTATCCTATCCTATCCTATATCCTATCATATCCTCAATCCTATCGTATCCGCTATCCTATCCTATTCTCTATCCTATCCTATCCTCTATCCTATCCTATCCTCTATCCTATCCTATCCTCTATCCTATCCTATCCTCTATTCTATCCTATACTATACCCTATTCTATCCTCTATCCTATCCTATCCTCTATAATATCGTATCCTCTATCCTATCCTATCCTCTATCCTACCCTATCCTCTATCCTATCCTATCCTCTATCCTATCCTATCCTCTCTCCTATCCTATCCTCTATCCTATCCTATCCTCTATCCTATCCAAACCCCTATCCTATCCTCTATCCTATCCTATCCTATATCCTATCATATCCTCAATCCTATCGTATCCGCTATCCTATCCTATTCTCTATCCTATCCTATCCTCTATCCTATCCTATCCTCTATCCTATCCTATCCTCTATCCTATCCTATCCTCTATCCTATCCTATCCTCTATCCTATCCTATCCTCTATCCTATTCTCTAGCCTATCCTATCCTCTACCCTATCCTATCCTCTATCCTATCCTATCCTCTATCCTATCCTATCCTCTATCCTATCCTATCCTCTATCCTATCCCATCCTCTATCCAATCCTATTCCTCTATCCTATCCTATCCTCTATCCTATCCTATCCTCT
This sequence comes from Halictus rubicundus, assembly GCF_050948215.1. Classification (NCBI taxonomy): domain Eukaryota; kingdom Metazoa; phylum Arthropoda; class Insecta; order Hymenoptera; family Halictidae; genus Halictus; species Halictus rubicundus. Next base: position 205,161 of record NW_027488878.1, read on the forward strand.
ATTCTATCCTATACTATACCCTATTCTATCCTCTATCCTATCCTATCCTCTATAATATCGTATCCTCTATCCTATCCTATCCTCTATCCTACCCTATCCTCTATCCTATCCTATCCTCTATCCTATTATATCCTCTATCCTATCCTATCCTCTCTCCTATCCTATCCTCTATCCTATCCTATCCTCTATCCTATCCAAACCCCTATCCTATCCTCTATCCTATCCTATCCTATATCCTATCATATCCTCAATCCTATCGTATCCGCTATCCTATCCTATTCTCTATCCTATCCTATCCTCTATCCTGTCCTATCCTCTATCCTATCCTATCCTCTATCCTATCCTATCCTCTATCCTATCCTATCCTCTATCCTATCCTATCCTCTATCCTATTCTCTAGCCTATCCTATCCTCTACCCTATCCTATCCTCTATCCTATCCTATCCTCTATCCTATCCTATCCTCTATCCTATCCCATCCTCTATCCAATCCTATTCCACTATCCTATCCTATCCTCTATCCTATCCTATCCTCTATTCTATCCTATACTATACACTATCCTATCCTCTATCCTATCCTATCCTCTATAATATCGTATCCTCTATCCTATCCTATCCTCTATCCTACCCTATCCTCTATCCTATCCTATCCTCTATCCTATTATATCCTCTATCCTATCCTATCCTCTCTCCTATCCTATCCTCTATCCTATCCTATCCTCTATCCTATCCAAACCCCTATCCGATCCTCTATCCTATCCTATCCTATATCCTATCATATCCTCAATCCTATCGTATCCGCTATCCTATCCTATTCTCTATCCTATCCTATCCTCTATCCTATCCTATCCTCTATCCTATCCTATCCTCTATCCTATCCTATCCTCTATTCTATTCTCTAGCCTATCCTATCCTCTACCCTATCCTATCCTCTATCCTATCCTATCCTCTATCCTATCCTACCCTATATCCTATCCTATCCGCTATCCTACCCTATCCTCTATCCTATAATATCCCAAATCCTATCCAATCCTCTATCCTATCCTCTATCCTATTCTCTATCCTATCCTATCCTCTATCCTATCCTATTCTCTATCCTATCCAATCCCCTATGCTATCCAATCCCCTATCCTATCATCTATCCTATCCTAACCTCTATCCTATCCTATTCTGTATCCTATCCTCTATCCTATCCAATCCTATATCCTATATCCTCTATCCTATCCTATCCTCTATCCTATCGTATCTTCTATCCTATCCTATCCTCTATCCTATCCCATCCTCTATCCTATCCAATCCTCTATCCTATCCTCTATCCTATCCAATCCTATATCCTATCCTATCCCCTATTCTATCCTCTATTCTATCCTATCCACTATCCTATCCTCTATCCTATCGAATCCCCTATCCTTTCCTCTATTCAATCCTCTCCTCTATAATATCGTATCCTCTATCATATCCTATACTCTTTCCTATAATATCATCTATCCTATCCTATTCTCTATCCTATCCAATCCCCTATCCTATCCTCTATCCTATCCTATCCTCTATCCTATCCTATCCTCTATCCTATCCTATCCTCTATCCTATCCTATCCTCTATCCTATCCTATCCTCTATCCTATCCTATCCTCTATCCTATCCTATCCTCTATCCTATCCAAACCCCTATCCGATCCTCTATCCTATCCTATCCTATATCCTATCATATCCTCAATCCTATCGTGTCCGCTATCCTATCCTATTCTCTATCCTATCCAATCCCTTATCCTATTCTCTATCCTATCCTATCCTCTATCCTATCCAATCCTCTGTCCTATCCGATCCTTTATCCTACCCTATCCTCTATCCTATCCTATCCTCTACCCTATCCTCTTCTCTGTAATATCCTCTATCCTATCGTATCCTCTATCCTATCCAATCCTCTGTCCTATCCGATCCTCTATCCTATCCTATCCTCTACAATATCGTATCCTCTATAATATCGTATCCTCTATCATATACTATCCTCTTTCCTTTAATATCATCTGTCCTATCCTATTCTCTATCCTAACCTATCCTATTCTCTATCGTATCCTATCCTGTGTCCTATCCAATCCTATATCCTATATCCTCTATCCTATCCTATCCTCAATCCTATCGTATCCGCTATCCTATCCTATTCTCTATCCTATCCTATCCTCTATCCTATCCTATCCTCTATCCTATTCTCTAGCCTACCCTATCCTCTATCCTATCCAATCCTCTATCCTATCCGATCCTCTATCCTATCCTATCCTATATCCTATCATATCCTCAATCCTATCGTATCCGCTATCCTATCCTATTCTCTATCCTATCCTATCCTCTATCCTATCCATTCCTCTGTCCTATCCGATCCTCTATCCTATCCTATCCTCTATCCTATCCTATCATCTATCCTATCCTCTTCTCTATAATATCCTCTATCCTATCGTATCCTCTATCCTATCCTATCCTCTATCCTATCCTATCCTCTATCCTATCCTATCCTCTATCCTATCCTATCCTCTATCCTATTCTCTAGCCTATCCTATCCTCTACCCTATCCTATCCTCTATCCTATCCTATCCTCTATCCTATCCTACCCTATATCCTATCCTATCCGCTATCCTACCCTATCCTCTATCCTATAATATCCCAAATCCTATCCAATCCTCTATCCTATCCTCTATCCTATTCTCTATCCTATCCTATCCTCTATCCTATCCTATCCTCTATCATATCCTATCCTCTCTCCTATAATATCATCTATCCTATCCTATTCTCTATCCTATCCTATCCTATCCTCTATCCTATCCTATCCTCTATCCTATCCTATCCTCTATCCTATTCTCTATCCTATCCGATCCTCTATCCTATCCCATCCTCTATCCTATCCTATCCTCTATCCTATCCTATCCTATATCCTATCATATCCTCAATCCTATCGTATCCGCTATCCTATCCTATCCTCTATCCTATCCTATCCTCTATCCTATCCTATCCTCTATCCTATCCTATCCTCTATCCTATCCCATCCTCTATCCAATCCTATTCCTCTATCCTAGCCTATCCTCTATCCTATCCTATCCTCTATTCTATCCTATACTATACCCTATCCTATCCTCTATCCTATCCTATCCTCTATAATATCGTATCCTCTATCCTATCCTATCCTCTATCCTACCCTATCCTCTATCCTATCCTATCCTCTATCCTATTATATCCACTATCCTATCCTATCCTCTCTCCTATCCTATCCTCTATCCTATCCTATCCTCTATCCTATCCAAACCCCTATCCGATCCTCTATCCTATCCTATTTTATATCCTATCACATCCTCAATCCTATCGTATCCGCTATCCTATCCTATTCTCTATCCTATCCAATCCCTTATCCTATTCTCTATCCTATCCTATCCTCTATCCTATCCATTCCTCTGTCCTATCCGATCCTCTATCCTATCCTATCCTCTATGCTATCCTATCCTCTATCCTATCCTCTTCTCTATAATATCCTCTATCCTATCGTATCCTCTATCCTATCCAATCCTCTGTCCTATCCGATCCTCTATCCTATCCTATCCTCTATCATATCCTATCCTCTATCCTATCCTATCCTCTATCCTATCCTATCCTCTATCCTATCCAATCCTATATCCTATCCTATCCTCTATCGTCTCCTGTCCTCTATCCTATCGAATCTCCTATCCTATCCTCTATCCTATCCTATCCACTCTCCTATCCTATCCTCTATCCTATCCAATCCTCTGTCCTATCCGATCCTCTATCCTATCCTATCCTCTATCCTATCCAAACCCCAATCCGATCCTCTATCCTATCCTATCCTATATCCTATCATATCCTCAATCCTATCGTATCCGCTATCCTATCCTATTCTCTATCCTATCCTATCCTCTATCCTATCCTATCCTCTATCCTATCCTATCCTCTATCCTATCCTATCCTCTATCCTATCCTATCCTCTATCCTATCCAAACCCCAATCCGATCCTCTATCCTATCCTATCCTATATCCTATCATATCCTCAATCCTATCGTATCCGCTATCCTATCCTATTCTCTATCCTATCCTATCCTCTATCCTATCCTATCCTCTATCCTATCCTATCCTCTATCCTATCCTATCCTCTATTCTATCCTATACTATACCCTATTCTATCCTCTATCCTATCCTATCCTCTATAATATCGTATCCTCTATCCTATCCTATCCTCTATCCTACCCTATCCTCTATCCTATCCTATCCTCTATCCTATCCTATCCTCTCTCCTATCCTATCCTCTATCCTATCCTATCCTCTATCCTATCCAAACCCCTATCCTATCCTCTATCCTATCCTATCCTATATCCTATCATATCCTCAATCCTATCGTATCCGCTATCCTATCCTATTCTCTATCCTATCCTATCCTCTATCCTATCCTATCCTCTATCCTATCCTATCCTCTATCCTATCCTATCCTCTATCCTATCCTATCCTCTATCCTATCCTATCCTCTATCCTATTCTCTAGCCTATCCTATCCTCTACCCTATCCTATCCTCTATCCTATCCTATCCTCTATCCTATCCTATCCTCTATCCTATCCTATCCTCAATCCTATCCCATCCTCTATCCAATCCTATTCCTCTATCCTATCCTATCCTCTATCCTATCCTATCCTCTATTCTATCCTATACTATACCCTATCCTATCCTCTATCCTATCCTATCCTCTATAATATCGTATCCTCTATCCTATCCTATCCTCTATCCTATCCTATCCTCTATTCTATCCAAACCCCTATCCTATCCTCTATCCTATTATATCCTCTATCCTATCCTATCCTCTCTCCTATCCTATCCTCTATCCTATCCTATCCTCTATCCTATCCAAACCCCTATCCTATCCTCTATCCTATCCTATCCTATATCCTATCATATCCTCAATCCTATCGTATCCGCTATCCTATCCTATTCTCTATCCTATCCTATCCTCTATCCTGTCCTATCCTCTATCCTATCCTATCCTCTATCCTATCCTATCCTCTATCCTATCCTATCCTCTATCCTATCCTATCCTCTATCCTATTCTCTAGCCTATCCTATCCTCTACCCTATCCTATCCTCTATCCTATCCTATCCTCTATCCTATCCTATCCTCTATCCTATCCCATCCTCTATCCAATCCTATTCCTCTATCCTATCCTATCCTCTATCCTATCCTATCCTCTATTCTATCCTATACTATACACTATCCTATCCTCTATCCTATCCTATCCTCTATAATATCGTATCCTCTATCCTATCCTATCCTCTATCCTACCCTATCCTCTATCCTATCCTATCCTCTATCCTATTATATCCTCTATCCTATCCTATCCTCTCTCCTATCCTATCCTCTATCCTATCCTATCCTCTATCCTATCCAAACCCCTATCCGATCCTCTATCCTATCCTATCCTATATCCTATCCTATCCTCTATCCTATCCTATCCTCTATTCTATCCTATACTATACCCTATTCTATCCTCTATCCTATCCTATCCTCTATAATATCGTATCCTCTATCCTATCCTATCCTCTATCCTACCCTATCCTCTATCCTATCCTATCCTCTATCCTATCCTATCCTCTCTCCTATCCTATCCTCTATCCTATCCTATCCTCTATCCTATCCAAACCCCTATCCTATCCTCTATCCTATCCTATCCTATATCCTATCATATCCTCAATCCTATCGTATCCGCTATCCTATCCTATTCTCTATCCTATCCTATCCTCTATCCTATCCTATCCTCTATCCTATCCTATCCTCTATCCTATCCTATCCTCTATCCTATCCTATCCTCTATCCTATCCTATCCTCTATAATATCGTATCCTCTATCCTATCCTATCCTCTATCCTACCCTATCCTCTATCCTATCCTATCCTCTATCCTACCCTATCCTCTATCCTATCCTATCCTCTATAATATCCTATCCTCTATCCTATTCTCTATCCTATCCTATCCTCTATCCTATCCCATCCTCTATCCTATCCTATCCTCTATCCTATCCTATCCTCTATCCTATCCTATCCTCTATCCTATCCCATCCTCTATCCAATCCTATTCCTCTATCCCATCCTATCCTCTATCCTATCCTATCCTCTATTCTATCCTATACTATACCCTATCCTATCCTCTATCCTATCCTATCCTCTATAATATCGTATCCTCTATCCTATCCTATCCTCTATCCTAATCTATCCTCTATCCTATCCTATCCTCTATCCTATTATATCCTTTACCCTATCATATCCTCTCTCCTATCCTATCCTCTATCCTATCCTATCCTCTATAATATCATATCCTCTATCCTATCCTATCCTCTATCCTAATCTACCCTCTATCCTTTCCTATCCTCTATCCTATCCAAACCCCTATCCGATCCTCTATCCTATTATATCCTATATCCAATCATATCCTCAATCCTATCGTATCCGCTATCCTATCCTATTCTCTATCCTATCCAATCCCTTATCCTATTCTCTATCCTATCCTATCCTCTATCCTATCCATTCCTCTGTCCTATCCGATCCTCTATCCTATCCTATCCTCTATCCTATCCTATCCTCTATCCTATCCTCTTCTCTATAATATCCTCTATCCTATCGTATCCTCTATCCAATCCAATCCTCTGTCCTATCCGATCCTCTATCCTATCCTATCCTCTATCCTATCCTATCCTCTATCCTATCCAAACCCCTATCCAATCCTCTATCCTATCCTATCCTATATCCTATCATATCCTCAATCCTATCGTATCCTCTATCCTATTATCTAGCCTATCCTATCCTCTACCCTATCCTATCCTCTATCCTATCCTATCCTCTATCCTATCCTATCCTCTATCCTATCCTATCCTCTATCCTATCCCATCCTCTATCCAATCCTATTCCTCTATCCTAGCCTATCCTCTATCCTATCCTATCCTCTATTCTATCCTATACTATACCCTATCCTATCCTCTATCCTATCCTATCCTCTATCCTATCCTATCCTCTATCCTACCCTATCCTCTATCCTATCCTATCCTCTATCCTATTATATCCTCTATCCTATCCTATCCTCTCTCCTATCCTATCCTCTATCCTATCCTATCCTCTATCCTATCCAAACCCCTATCCGATCCTCTATCCTATCCTATTTTATATCCTATCATATCCTCAATCCTATCGTATCCGCTATCCTATCCTATTCTCTATCCTATCCAATCCCTTATCCTATTCTCTATCCTATCCTATCCTCTATCCTATCCATTCCTCTGTCCTATCCGATCCTCTATCCTATCCTATCCTCTATCCTATCCTATCCTCTATCCTATCCTCTTCTCTATAATATCCTCTATCCTATCGTATCCTCTATCCTATCCAATCCTCTGTCCTATCCGATCCTCTATCCTATCCTATCCTCTATCCTATCCAAACCCCAATCCGATCCTCTATCCTATCCTATCCTATATCCTATCATATCCTCAATCCTATCGTATCCGCTATCCTATCCTATTCTCTATCCTATCCTATCCTCTATCCTATCCTATCCTCTATCCTATCCTATCCTCTATCCTATCCTATCCTCTATCCTATCCTATCCTCTATCCTATCCAAACCCCAATCCGATCCTCTATCCTATCCTATCCTATATCCTATCATATCCTCAATCCTATCGTATCCGCTATCCTATCCTATTCTCTATCCTATCCTATCCTCTATCCTATCCTATCCTCTATCCTATCCTATCCTCTATCCTATCCTATCCTCTATTCTATCCTATACTATACCCTATTCTATCCTCTATCCTATCCTATCCTCTATAATATCGTATCCTCTATCCTATCCTATCCTCTATCCTACCCTATCCTCTATCCTATCCTATCCTCTATCCTATCCTATCCTCTCTCCTATCCTATCCTCTATCCTATCCTATCCTCTATCCTATCCAAACCCCTATCCTATCCTCTATCCTATCCTATCCTATATCCTATCATATCCTCAATCCTATCGTATCCGCTATCCTATCCTATTCTCTATCCTATCCTATCCTCTATCCTATCCTATCCTCTATCCTATCCTATCCTCTATCCTATCCTATCCTCTATCCTATCCTATCCTCTATCCTATCCTATCCTCTATCCTATTCTCTAGCCTATCCTATCCTCTACCCTATCCTATCCTCTATCCTATCCTATCCTCTATCCTATCCCATCCTCTATCCAATCCTATTCCTCTATCCTAGCCTATCCTCTATCCTATCCTATCCTCTATTCTATCCTATACTATACCCTATCCTATCCTCTATCCTATCCTATCCTCTATCCTATCCTATCCTCTATCCTACCCTATCCTCTATCCTATCCTATCCTCTATCCTATTATATCCTCTATCCTATCCTATCCTCTCTCCTATCCTATCCTCTATCCTATCCTATCCTCTATCCTATCCAAACCCCTATCCGATCCTCTATCCTATCCTATTTTATATCCTATCATATCCTCAATCCTATCGTATCCGCTATCCTATCCTATTCTCTATCCTATCCAATCCCTTATCCTATTCTCTATCCTATCCTATCCTCTATCCTATCCATTCCTCTGTCCTATCCGATCCTCTATCCTATCCTATCCTCTATCCTATCCTATCCTCTATCCTATCCTCTTCTCTATAATATCCTCTATCCTATCGTATCCTCTATCCTATCCAATCCTCTGTCCTATCCGATCCTCTATCCTATCCTATCCTCTATCCTATCCAAACCCCAATCCGATCCTCTATCCTATCCTATCCTATATCCTATCATATCCTCAATCCTATCGTATCCGCTATCCTATCCTATTCTCTATCCTATCCTATCCTCTATCCTATCCTATCCTCTATCCTATCCTATCCTCTATCCTATCCTATCCTCTATCCTATCCTATCCTCTATCCTATCCAAACCCCAATCCGATCCTCTATCCTATCCTATCCTATATCCTATCATATCCTCAATCCTATCGTATCCGCTATCCTATCCTATTCTCTATCCTATCCTATCCTCTATCCTATCCTATCCTCTATCCTATCCTATCCTCTATCCTATCCTATCCTCTATTCTATCCTATACTATACCCTATTCTATCCTCTATCCTATCCTATCCTCTATAATATCGTATCCTCTATCCTATCCTATCCTCTATCCTACCCTATCCTCTATCCTATCCTATCCTCTATCCTATCCTATCCTCTCTCCTATCCTATCCTCTATCCTATCCTATCCTCTATCCTATCCAAACCCCTATCCTATCCTCTATCCTATCCTATCCTATATCCTATCATATCCTCAATCCTATCGTATCCGCTATCCTATCCTATTCTCTATCCTATCCTATCCTCTATCCTATCCTATCCTCTATCCTATCCTATCCTCTATCCTATCCTATCCTCTATCCTATCCTATCCTCTATCCTATCCTATCCTCTATCCTATTCTCTAGCCTATCCTATCCTCTACCCTATCCTATCCTCTATCCTATCCTATCCTCTATCCTATCCTATCCTCTATCCTATCCTATCCTCTATCCTATCCCATCCTCTATCCAATCCTATTCCTCTATCCTATCCTATCCTCTATCCTATCCTATCCTCTATTCTATCCTATACTATACCCTATTCTATCCTCTATCCTATCCTATCCTCTATAATATCGTATCCTCTATCCTATCCTATCCTCTATCCTACCCTATCCTCTATCCTATCCTATCCTCTATCCTATTATATCCTCTATCCTATCCTATCCTCTCTCCTATCCTATCCTCTATCCTATCCTATCCTCTATCCTATCCAAACCCCTATCCTATCCTCTATCCTATCCTATCCTATATCCTATCATATCCTCAATCCTATCGTATCCGCTATCCTATCCTATTCTCTATCCTATCCTATCCTCTATCCTGTCCTATCCTCTATCCTATCCTATCCTCTATCCTATCCTATCCTCTATCCTATCCTATCCTCTATCCTATCCTATCCTCTATCCTATTCTCTAGCCTATCCTATCCTCTACCCTATCCTATCCTCTATCCTATCCTATCCTCTATCCTATCCTATCCTCTATCCTATCCCATCCTCTATCCAATCCTATTCCTCTATCCTATCCTATCCTCTATCCTATCCTATCCTCTATTCTATCCTATACTATACACTATCCTATCCTCTATCCTATCCTATCCTCTATAATATCGTATCCTCTATCCTATCCTATCCTCTATCCTACCCTATCCTCTATCCTATCCTATCCTCTATCCTATTATATCCTCTATCCTATCCTATCCTCTCTCCTATCCTATCCTCTATCCTATCCTATCCTCTATCCTATCCAAACCCCTATCCGATCCTCTATCCTATCCTATCCTATATCCTATCATATCCTCAATCCTATCGTATCCGCTATCCTATCCTATTCTCTATCCTATCCTATCCTCTATCCTATCCTATCCTCTATCCTATCCTATCCTCTATCCTATCCTATCCTCTATCCTATCCTATCCTCTATTCTATTCTCTAGCCTATCCTATCCTCTACCCTATCCTATCCTCTATCCTATCCTATCCTCTATCCTATCCTACCCTATATCCTATCCTATCCGCTATCCTACCCTATCCTCTATCCTATAATATCCCAAATCCTATCCAATCCTCTATCCTATCCTCTATCCTATTCTCTATCCTATCCTATCCTCTATCCTATCCTATTCTCTATCCTATCCAATCCCCTATGCTATCCAATCCCCTATCCTATCATCTATCCTATCCTAACCTCTATCCTATCCTATTCTGTATCCTATCCTCTATCCTATCCAATCCTATATCCTATATCCTCTATCCTATCCTATCCTCTATCCTATCGTATCTTCTATCCTATCCTATCCTCTATCCTATCCCATCCTCTATCCTATCCAATCCTCTATCCTATCCTCTATCCTATCCAATCCTATATCCTATCCTATCCCCTATTCTATCCTCTATTCTATCCTATCCACTATCCTATCCTCTATCCTATCGAATCCCCTATCCTTTCCTCTATTCAATCCTCTCCTCTATAATATCGTATCCTCTATCATATCCTATACTCTTTCCTATAATATCATCTATCCTATCCTATTCTCTATCCTATCCAATCCCCTATCCTATCCTCTATCCTATCCTATCCTCTATCCTATCCTATCCTCTATCCTATCCTATCCTCTATCCTATCCTATCCTCTATCCTATCCTATCCTCTATCCTATCCTATCCTCTATCCTATCCAAACCCCTATCCGATCCTCTATCCTATCCTATCCTATATCCTATCATATCCTCAATCCTATCGTGTCCGCTATCCTATCCTATTCTCTATCCTATCCAATCCCTTATCCTATTCTCTATCCTATCCTATCCTCTATCCTATCCAATCCTCTGTCCTATCCGATCCTTTATCCTACCCTATCCTCTATCCTATCCTATCCTCTACCCTATCCTCTTCTCTGTAATATCCTCTATCCTATCGTATCCTCTATCCTATCCAATCCTCTGTCCTATCCGATCCTCTATCCTATCCTATCCTCTACAATATCGTATCCTCTATAATATCGTATCCTCTATCATATACTATCCTCTTTCCTTTAATATCATCTGTCCTATCCTATTCTCTATCCTAACCTATCCTATTCTCTATCGTATCCTATCCTGTGTCCTATCCAATCCTATATCCTATATCCTCTATCCTATCCTATCCTCAATCCTATCGTATCCGCTATCCTATCCTATTCTCTATCCTATCCTATCCTCTATCCTATCCTATCCTCTATCCTATTCTCTAGCCTACCCTATCCTCTATCCTATCCAATCCTCTATCCTATCCGATCCTCTATCCTATCCTATCCTATATCCTATCATATCCTCAATCCTATCGTATCCGCTATCCTATCCTATTCTCTATCCTATCCTATCCTCTATCCTATCCATTCCTCTGTCCTATCCGATCCTCTATCCTATCCTATCCTCTATCCTATCCTATCCTCTATCCTATCCTCTTCTCTATAATATCCTCTATCCTATCGTATCCTCTATCCTATCCTATCCTCTATCCTATCCTATCCTCTATCCTATCCTATCCTCTATCCTATCCTATCCTCTATCCTATTCTCTAGCCTATCCTATCCTCTACCCTATCCTATCCTCTATCCTATCCTATCCTCTATCCTATCCTACCCTATATCCTATCCTATCCGCTATCCTACCCTATCCTCTATCCTATAATATCCCAAATCCTATCCAATCCTCTATCCTATCCTCTATCCTATTCTCTATCCTATCCTATCCTCTATCCTATCCTATCCTCTATCATATCCTATCCTCTCTCCTATAATATCATCTATCCTATCCTATTCTCTATCCTATCCTATCCTATCCTCTATCCTATCCTATCCTCTATCCTATCCTATCCTCTATCCTATTCTCTATCCTATCCGATCCTCTATCCTATCCCATCCTCTATCCTATCCTATCCTCTATCCTATCCTATCCTATATCCTATCATATCCTCAATCCTATCGTATCCGCTATCCTATCCTATCCTCTATCCTATCCTATCCTCTATCCTATCCTATCCTCTATCCTATCCTATCCTCTATCCTATCCCATCCTCTATCCAATCCTATTCCTCTATCCTAGCCTATCCTCTATCCTATCCTATCCTCTATTCTATCCTATACTATACCCTATCCTATCCTCTATCCTATCCTATCCTCTATAATATCGTATCCTCTATCCTATCCTATCCTCTATCCTACCCTATCCTCTATCCTATCCTATCCTCTATCCTATTATATCCACTATCCTATCCTATCCTCTCTCCTATCCTATCCTCTATCCTATCCTATCCTCTATCCTATCCAAACCCCTATCCGATCCTCTATCCTATCCTATTTTATATCCTATCACATCCTCAATCCTATCGTATCCGCTATCCTATCCTATTCTCTATCCTATCCAATCCCTTATCCTATTCTCTATCCTATCCTATCCTCTATCCTATCCATTCCTCTGTCCTATCCGATCCTCTATCCTATCCTATCCTCTATGCTATCCTATCCTCTATCCTATCCTCTTCTCTATAATATCCTCTATCCTATCGTATCCTCTATCCTATCCAATCCTCTGTCCTATCCGATCCTCTATCCTATCCTATCCTCTATCATATCCTATCCTCTATCCTATCCTATCCTCTATCCTATCCTATCCTCTATCCTATCCAATCCTATATCCTATCCTATCCTCTATCGTCTCCTGTCCTCTATCCTATCGAATCTCCTATCCTATCCTCTATCCTATCCTATCCACTCTCCTATCCTATCCTCTATCCTATCCTATCCTCTATCCTATCCTATCCTCTATCCTATCATATCCTCAATCCTATCGTATCCGCTATCCGATCCTATTCTCTATCCTATCCAATCCCTTATCCTATCCAATCCCCTATCCTATCCTCTATCCTATAGAATCCCCTAACCTTTCCTCTATTCGATCCTCTCCTCTATAATATCGTATCCTCTATCATATCCCATACTCTTTCCTATAATATCATCTATCCTATCCTATTCTCTATCCTATCCAATCCCCTATCCTATCCTCTATCCTATCCTACCCCCTATAATATCGTATCCTCTATCATATCCTATCCTCTCTATTATAATATCATCTATCCTATCCTATTCTCTATCCAATCCTATCCTCTATCCTATCCCATCCTCTATCCTATCCTATCCTCTATCCTATCCTATCCTCTATCCTATCCTATCCTCTATCCTACCCCATCCTCTATCCAATCCTATTCCTCTATCCTATCCTATCCTCTATCCTATCCTATCCTCTATTCTATCCTATACTATACCCTATCCTATCCTCTATCCTATCCTATCCTCTATAATATCGTATCCTCTATCCTATCCTATCCTCTATCCTACCCTATCCTCTATCCTATCCTATCCTCTATCCTATTATATCCTCTATCCTATCCTATCCTCTCTCCTATCCTATCCTCTATCCTATCCTATCCTCTATCCTATACAAACCCCTATCCGATCCTCTATCCTATCCTATCCTATATCCTATCATATCCTCAATCCTATCGTATCCGCTATCCTATCCTATCCTATATCCTATCATATCCTCAATCCTATCGTATCCGCTATCCTATCCTATTCTCTATCCTATCCAATCCCTTATCCTATTCTCTATCCTATCCTATCCTCTATCCTATCCATTCCTCTGTCCTATCCGATCCTCTATCCTATCCTATCCTCTATCCTATCCTATCCTCTATCCTATCCTCTTCTCTATAATATCCTCTATCCTATCGTATCCTCTATCCTATCCAATCCTCTGTCCTATCCGATCCTCTATCCTATCCTATCCTCTATCCTATCCTATCCTCTATCCTATCCAAACCCCTATCCGATCCTCTATCCTATCCTATCCTATATCCTATCATATCCTCAATCCTATCGTATCCGCTATCCTATCCTATTCTCTATCCTATCCTATCCTCTATCCTATCCATTCCTCTGTCCTATCCGATCCTCTATCCTATCCTATCCTCTATCCTATCCTATCCTCTATCCTATCCTCTTCTCTATAATATCCTCTATCCTATCGTATCCTCTATCCTATCCTATCCTCTAACCTATCCTATCCTCTATCCTATCCTATCCTCTATCCTATCCTATCCTCTATCCTATTCTCTAGCCTATCCTATCCTCTACCCTATCCTATCCTCTATCCTATCCTATCCTCTATCCTATCCTACCCTATATCCTATCCTATCCGCTATCCTACCCTATCCTCTATCCTATAATATCCCAAATCCTATCCAATCCTCTATCCTATCCTCTATCCTATTCTCTATCCTATCCTATCCTCTATCCTATCCTATCCTCTATCATATCCTATCCTCTCTCCTATAATATCATCTATCCTATCCTATTCTCTATCCTATCCTATCCTATCCTCTATCCTATCCTATCCTCTATCCTATCCTATCCTCTATTCTATCCTATACTATACCCTATCCTATCCTCTATCCTATCCTATCCTCTATAATATCGTATCCTCTATCCTATCCTATCCTCTATCCTACCCTATCCTCTATCCTATCCTATCCTCTATCCTATCCTATCCTCTATCCTATTATATCCACTATCCTATCCTATCCTCTCTCCTATCCTATCCTCTATCCTATCCTATCCTCTATCCTATCCAAACCCCTATCCGATCCTCTATCCTATCCTATTTTATATCCTATCACATCCTCAATCCTATCGTATCCGCTATCCTATCCTATTCTCTATCCTATCCAATCCCTTATCCTATTCTCTATCCTATCCTATCCTCTATCCTATCCATTCCTCTGTCCTATCCGATCCTCTATCCTATCCTATCCTCTATCCTATCCTATCCTCTATCCTATCCTCTTCTCTATAATATCCTCTATCCTATCGTATCCTCTATCCTATCCAATCCTCTGTCCTATCCGATCCTCTATCCTATCCTATCCTCTATCCTATCCTATCCTCTATCCTATCCAAACCCCAATCCGATCCTCTATCCTATCCTATCCTATATCCTATCATATCCTCAATCCTATCGTATCCGCTATCCTATCCTATTCTCTATCCTATCCTATCCTCTATCCTATCCTATCCTCTATCCTATCCTATCCTCTATCCTATCCTATCCTCTATCCTATCCTATCCTCTATCCTATCCTATCCTCTATCCTATCCTATCCTCTATCCTATCCTATCCTCTATCCTATTCTCTAGCCTATCCTATCCTCTACCCTATCCTATCCTCTATCCTATCCTATCCTCTATCCTATCCTATCCTCTATCCTATCCTATCCTCAATCCTATCCCATCCTCTATCCAATCCTATTCCTCTATCCTATCCTATCCTCTATCCTATCCTATCCTCTATTCTATCCTATACTATACCCTATCCTATCCTCTATCCTATCCTATCCTCTATAATATCCTATCCTCTCTCCTATCCTATCCTCTATCCTATCCTATCCTCTATTCTATCCAAACCCCTATCCGATCCTCTATCCTATCCTATCCTATATCCTATCATATCCTCAATCCTATCGTATCCGCTATCCTATCCTATTCTCTATCCTATCCTATCCTCTATCCTATCCTATCCTCTATCCTATCCTATCCTCTATCCTATCCTATCCTTTATCCTATCCTATCCTCTATTCTATTCTCTAGCCTATCCTATCCTCTACCCTATCCTATCCTCTATCCTATCCTATCCTCTATCCTATCCTACCCTATATCCTATCCTATCCGCTATCCTACCCTATCCTCTATCCTATAATATCCCAAATCCTATCCAATCCGCTATCCTATCCTCTATCCTATTCTCTATCCTATCCTATCCTCTATCCTATCCTATCCTCTATCCTATCCTATCCTCTATCCTATCCTATCCTCTATCCTATCCATTCCTCTGTCCTATCCGATCCTCTATCCTATCCTATCCTCTATCCTATCCTATCCTCTATCCTATGCTCTTCTCTATAATATCCTCTATCCTATCGTATCCTCTATCCTATCCAATCCTCTGTCCTATCCGATCCTCTATCCTATCCTATCCTCTATCCTATCCTATCCTCTATCCTATCCTATCCTCTATCCTATCCAAACCCCAATCCGATCCTCTATCCTATCCTATCCTATATCCTATCATATCCTCAATCCTATCCTATCCTCTATCCTATTCTCTAGCCTATCCTATCCTCTACCCTATCCTATCCTCTATCCTATCCTATCCTCTATCCTATCCTATCCTCTATCCTATCCTATCCTCTATCCTATCCCATCCTCTATCCAATCCTATTCCTCTATCCTATCCTATCCTCTATCCTATCCTATCCTCTATTCTATCCTATACTATACCCTATTCTCTAGCCTATCCTATCCTCTACCCTATCCTATCCTCTATCCTATCCTATCCTCTATCCTATCCTATCCTCTATCCTATCCTATCCTCTATCCTATCCCATCCTCTATCCAATCCTATTCCTCTATCCTATCCTATCCTCTATCCTATCCTATCCTCTATTCTATCCTATACTATACCCTATCCTATCCTCTATCCTATCCTATCCTCTATAATATCGTATCCTCTATCCTATCCTATCCTCTATCCTACCCTATCCTCTATCCTATCCTATCCTCTATCCTATTATATCCTCTATCCTATCCAAACCCCTATCCGATCCTCTATCCTATCCTATCCTATATCCTATCATATCCTCAATCCTATCGTATCCGCTAACCTATCCTATTCTCTATCTTATCCAATCCCTTATCCTATTCTCTATCCTATCCTATCCTCTATCCTATCCATTCCTCTGTCCTATCCGATCCTCTATCCTATCCTATCCTCTATCCTATCCTATCCTCTATCCTATCCTCTTCTCTATAATATCCTCTATCCTATCGTATCCTCTATCCTATCCAATCCTCTGTCCTATCCGATCCTCTATCCTATCCTATCATCTATCCTATCCTATCCTCTATCCTATCCAAACCCCTATCCGATCCTCTATCCTATCCTATCCTATATCCTATCATATCCTCAATCCTATCGTATCCGCTATCCTATCCTATTCTCTATCCTATCCTATCCTCTATCCTATCCATTCCTCTGTCCTATCCGATCCTCTATCCTATCCTATCCTCTATCCTATCCTATCCTCTATCCTATCCTCTTCTCTATAATATCCTCTATCCTATCGTATCCTCTATCCTATCCTATCCTCTATCCTATCCTATCCTCTATCCTATCCTATCCTCTATCCTATCCTATCCTCTATCCTATTCTCTAGCCTATCCTATCCTCTACCCTATCCTATCCTCTATCCTATCCTATCCTCTATCCTATCCTATCCTCTTCTCTATAATATCCTCTATCCTATCGTATCCTCTATCCTATCCTATCCTCTATCCTATCCTATCCTCTATCCTATCCTATCCTCTATCCTATCCTATCCTCTATCCTATTCTCTAGCCTATCCTATCCTCTACCCTATCCTATCCTCTATCCTATCCTATCCTCTATCCTATCCTATCCTCTATCCTATCCTATCCTCTATCCTATCCCATCCTCTATCCAATCCTATTCCTCTATCCTATCCTATCCTCTATCCTATCCTATCCTCTATTCTATCCTATACTATACCCTATCCTATCCTCTATCCTATCCTATCCTCTATAATATCGTATCCTCTATCCTAACCTATCCTCTATCCTACCCTATCCTCTATCCTATCCTATCCTCTCTCCTATCCTATCCTCTATCCTATCCAAACCCCTATCCGATCCTCTATCCTATCCTATCCTATATCCTATCATATCCTCAATCCTATCGTATCCGCTATCCTATCCTATTCTCTATCCTATCCTATCCTCTATCCTATCCTATCCTCTACCCTATCCTATCCTCTATCCTATCCTATCCTATCCTCTATCCTATCCTATCCTCTATCCTATCCTATCCTCTATCCTATCCTATCCTCTATCCTATCCTATCCTCTATCCTATTCTCTAGCCTATCCTATCCTCTACCCTATCCTATCCTCTATCCAATCCTATCCTCTATCCTATCCTACCCTATATCCTATCCTATCCGCTATCCTACCCTATCCTCTATCCTATAATATCCCAAATCCTATCCAATCCTCTATCCTATCCTCTATCCTATTCTCTATCCTATCCTATCCTCTATCCTATCCTATCCTCTATCATATCCTATCCTATCTCCTATAATATCATCTATCCTATCCTATTCTCTATCCTATCCTATCCTATCCTCTATCCTATCCTATCCTCTATCCTATCCTATCCTCTATCCTATTCTCTATCCTATCCGATCCTCTATCCTATCCCATCCTCTATCCTATTCTCTAGCCTATCCTATCCTCTATCCTATTCTCTAGCCTATCCTATCCTCTACCCTATCCTATCCTCTATCCTATCCTATCCTCTATCCTATCCTATCCTCTATCCTATCCTATCCTCAATCCTATCCCATCCTCTATCCAATCCTATTCCTCTATCCTATCCTATCCTCTATCCTATCCTATCCTCTATTCTATCCTATACTATACCCTATCCTATCCTCTATCCTATCCTATCCTCTATAATATCCTATCCTCTCTCCTATCCTATCCTCTATCCTATCCTATCCTCTATCCTATCCAAACCCCTATCCGATCCTCTATCCTATCCTATCCTATATCCTATCATATCCTCAATCCTATCGTATCCGCTATCCTATCCTATTCTCTATCCTATCCTATCCTCTATCCAATCCTATCCTCTATCCTATCCTATCCTCTATCCTATCCTATCCTCTATCCTATCCTATCCTCTATTCTATTCTCTAGCCTATCCTATCCTCTACCGATTCCTATCCTCTATCCTATCCTATCCTCTATCCTATCCTATCCTCTATCCTATCCTACCCTATATCCTATCCTATCCGCTATCCTACCCTATCCTCTATCCTATAATATCCCAAATCCTATCCAATCCTCTATCCTATCCTCTATCCTATTCTCTGTCCTATCCGATCCTCTATCCTATCCTATCCTCTATCCTATCCTATCCTCTATCCTATGCTCTTCTCTCTAATATCCTCTATCCTATCGTATCCTCTATCCTATCCAATCCTCTGTCCTATCCGATCCTCTATCCTATCCTATCCTCTATCCTATCCTATCCTCTATCCTATCCTATCCTCTATCCTATGCAAACCCCAATCCGATCCTCTATCCTATCCTATCCTATATCCTATCATATCCTCAATCCTATCGTATCCGCTATCCTATCCTATTCTCTATCCTATCCTATCCTCTATCCTATCCTATCCTCTATCCTATCCTATCCTCTATCCTATCCTATCCTCTATCCTATCCTATCCTCTATCCTATCCTATCCTCTATCCTATCCTATCCTCTATCCTATTCTCTAGCCTATCCTATCCTCTACCCTATCCTATCCTCTATCCTATCCTATCCTCTATCCTATCCTATCCTCTATCCTACCCTATCCTCTATCCTATCCTATCCTCTATCCTATTATATCCTCTATCCTATCCTCTCTCCTATCCTATCCTCTATCCTATCCTATCCTCTATCCTATCCAAACCCCTATCCGATCCTCTATCCTATCCTATCCTATATCCTATCATATCCTCAATCCTATCGTATCCGCTATCCTATCCTATTCTCTATCCTATCCTATCCTCTATCCTATCCTATCCTCTATCCTATCCTATCATCTATCCTATCCTAACCTCTATCCTATCCTATTCTGTATCCTATCCTCTATCCTATCCAATCCCCTATCCTTTCCTATATTCGATCCTCTCCTCTATAATATCGTATCCTCTATCCTATAATATCATCCATCCTATCCTATTCCCTATCCTAACCTATCCTATTCTCTATCGTATCCTATCCTGTGTCCTATCCAATCCTATATCCTATATCCTCTATCCTATCCTATCCTCAATCCTATCGTATCCGCTATCCTATCCTATTCTCTATCCTATCCTATCCTCTATCCTATCCTATCCTCTATCCTATTCTCTAGCCTACCCTATCCTCTATCCTATCCTATCCTCTATCCTATCCTATCCTCTATTCTATTCTCTAGCCTATCCTATCCTCTACCCTATCCTATCCTCTATCCTATCCTATCCTCTATCCTATCCTACCCTATATCCTATCCTATCCGCTATCCTACCCTATCCTCTATCCTATAATATCCCAAATCCTATCCAATCCTCTATCCTATCCTCTATCCTACTCTCTATCCTATCCTATCCTCTATCCTATCCAATCCTCTATCCTATCCTATCCTCTATCCTATCCTATCCTCTATCCTATCCTATCCTCTTTCCTTTAATATCATCTATCCTATCCTATTCTCTATCCTATCCAATCCCCTATGCTATCCAATCCCCTATCCTATCATCTATCCTATCCTATTCTGTATCCTATCCTCTATCCTATCCAATCCCCTATCCTTTCCTATATTCGATCCTCTCCTCTATAATATCGTATCCTCTATCATATCCTATACTCTTTCCTATAATATCATCTATCCTATGCTATTCTCTATCCTATCCAATCCCCTATCCTATCCTCTATCCTATCCTATCCTCTATCCTATCCTATCCTCTATCCTATCCTATCCTCTATCCTATCCAAACCCCTATCCGATCCTCTATCCTATCCTATCCTATATCCTATCATATCCTCAATCCTATCGTATCCGCTATCCTATCCTATTCTCTATCCTATCCAATCCCTTATCCTATTCTCTATCCTATCCTATCCTCTATCCTATCCAATCCTCTGTCCTATCCGATCCTCTATCCTACCCTATCCTCTATCCTATCCTATCCTCTACCCTATCCTCTTCTCTGTAATATCCTCTATCCTATCGTATCATCTATCCTATCCAATCCTCTGTCCTATCCGATCCTCTATCCTATCCTATCCTCTACAATATCGTATCCTCTATAATATCGTATCCTCTATCATATACTATCCTCTTTCCTTTAATATCATCTGTCCTATCCTATTCTCTATCCTAACCTATCCTATTCTCTATCGTATCCTATCCTGTGTCCTATCCAATCCTATATCCTATATCCTCTATCCTATCCTATCCTCAATCCTATCGTATCCGCTATCCTATCCTATCCTCTATCCTATCCTATCCTCTATCCTATCCTATCCTCTATCCTATTCTCTAGCCTACCCTATCCTCTATCCTATCCAATCCTCTATCCTATCCGATCCTCTATCGTATCCTATCCTCTAGCCTATCCTATCCTCTATCCTATCCTATCGTCTATCCTATCCTATCCTCTATCCCATCCTATTCTCTATCCAATCCTATCCTATCCTCTATCGTATCCTATTCTTTATCCTATCCAATCCTATATCGTATCCTCTATCCTCTCCTATCCTCTATCCTATCCTATCCTGTATCATATCCTATCCTCTATCCTCTATCCTATCCTATCCTCTATCCTACCCTATCCTCTATCCTATCCTATCCTCTATCCTATTATATCCTCTATCCTATCCTATCCTCTCTCCTATCCTATCCTCTATCCTATCCTATCCTCTATCCTATCCAAACCCCTATCCGATCCTCTATCCTATCCTATCCTATATCCTATCATATCCTCAATCCTATCGTATCCGCTATCCTATCCTATTCTCTATCCTATCCTATCCTCTATCCTATCCTATCCTCTATCCTATCCTATCATCTATCCTATCCTAACCTCTATCCTATCCTATTCTGTATCCTATCCTCTATCCTATCCAATCCCCTATCCTTTCCTATATTCGATCCTCTCCTCTATAATATCGTATCCTCTATCCTATAATATCATCCATCCTATCCTATTCCCTATCCTAACCTATCCTATTCTCTATCGTATCCTATCCTGTGTCCTATCCAATCCTATATCCTATATCCTCTATCCTATCCTATCCTCAATCCTATCGTATCCGCTATCCTATCCTATTCTCTATCCTATCCTATCCTCTATCCTATCCTATCCTCTATCCTATTCTCTAGCCTACCCTATCCTCTATCCTATCCTATCCTCTATCCTATCCTATCCTCTATTCTATTCTCTAGCCTATCCTATCCTCTACCCTATCCTATCCTCTATCCTATCCTATCCTCTATCCTATCCTACCCTATATCCTATCCTATCCGCTATCCTACCCTATCCTCTATCCTATAATATCCCAAATCCTATCCAATCCTCTATCCTATCCTCTATCCTACTCTCTATCCTATCCTATCCTCTATCCTATCCAATCCTCTATCCTATCCTATCCTCTATCCTATCCTATCCTCTATCCTATCCTATCCTCTTTCCTTTAATATCATCTATCCTATCCTATTCTCTATCCTATCCAATCCCCTATGCTATCCAATCCCCTATCCTATCATCTATCCTATCCTAACCTCTATCCTATCCTATTCTGTATCCTATCCTCTATCCTATCCAATCCCCTATCCTTTCCTATATTCGATCCTCTCCTCTATAATATCGTATCCTCTATCATATCCTATACTCTTTCCTATAATATCATCTATCCTATGCTATTCTCTATCCTATCCAATCCCCTATCCTATCCTCTATCCTATCCTATCCTCTATCCTATTCTCTAGCCTACCCTATCCTCTATCCTATCCTATCCTCTATCCTATCCTATCCTCTATTCTATTCTCTAGCCTATCCTATCCTCTACCCTATCCTATCCTCTATCCTATCCTATCCTCTATCCTATCCTACCCTATATCCTATCCTATCCGCTATCCTACCCTATCCTCTATCCTATAATATCCCAAATCCTATCCAATCCTCTATCCTATCCTCTATCCTACTCTCTATCCTATCCTATCCTCTATCCTATCCAATCCTCTATCCTATCCTATCCTCTATCCTATCCTATCCTCTATCCTATCCTATCCTCTTTCCTTTAATATCATCTATCCTATCCTATTCTCTATCCTATCCAATCCCCTATGCTATCCAATCCCCTATCCTATCATCTATCCTATCCTAACCTCTATCCTATCCTATTCTGTATCCTATCCTCTATCCTATCCAATCCCCTATCCTTTCCTATATTCGATCCTCTCCTCTATAATATCGTATCCTCTATCATATCCTATACTCTTTCCTATAATATCATCTATCCTATGCTATTCTCTATCCTATCCAATCCCCTATCCTATCCTCTATCCTATCCTATCCTCTATCCTATCCTATCCTCTATCCTATCCTATCCTCTATCCTATCCAAACCCCTATCCGATCCTCTATCCTACCCTATCCTCTATCCTATCCTATCCTCTACCCTATCCTCTTCTCTGTAATATCCTCTATCCTATCGTATCATCTATCCTATCCAATCCTCTGTCCTATCCGATCCTCTATCCTATCCTATCCTCTACAATATCGTATCCTCTATAATATCGTATCCTCTATCATATACTATCCTCTTTCCTTTAATATCATCTGTCCTATCCTATTCTCTATCCTAACCTATCCTATTCTCTATCGTATCCTATCCTGTGTCCTATCCAATCCTATATCCTATATCCTCTATCCTATCCTATCCTCAATCCTATCGTATCCGCTATCCTATCCTATCCTCTATCCTATCCTATCCTCTATCCTATCCTATCCTCTATCCTATTCTCTAGCCTACCCTATCCTCTATCCTATCCAATCCTCTATCCTATCCGATCCTCTATCGTATCCTATCCTCTAGCCTATCCTATCCTCTATCCTATCCTATCGTCTATCCTATCCTATCCTCTATCCCATCCTATTCTCTATCCAATCCTATCCTATCCTCTATCGTATCCTATTCTTTATCCTATCCAATCCTATATCGTATCCTCTATCCTCTCCTATCCTCTATCCTATCCTATCCTGTATCATATCCTATCCTCTATCCTCTATCCTATCCTATCCTCTATCCTATCCTATCCTCTATCCTATCCTATCCTCTATCCTATCCTATCCTCTATCCAATCCTATCCTCTATCCTATCCTATCCTCTATCCTATCCTATCCTCTATCCTATCCTATCCTATCCTCTATCCTATCCTATCCTATCCTCTATCCTATCCTATCCTCTATCCTATCCTATCCTCTATCCCATCCTATTCTCTATCCAATCCTATCCTATCCTCTATCGTATCCTATTCTTTATCCTATCCAATCCTATATCGTATCCTCTATCCTCCCCTATCCTCTATCCTATCCTATCCTGTATCCTATCCTATCCTCTATCCTATCCTATCATCTATCCTATCCTATCCTGTCTCCTATCCTATTCTCTATTATATTCACTATCCTATCGTATCCTCTATAGTATCCTATCCTATCCTCTATCCTATCCTATCCTCTATCCTATCCTATCCTCTATCCAATCCTATCCTCTATCCTATCCAATCCTCTGTCCTATCCGATCCTCTATCCTATCCTATCCTCTATCCTATCCTATCCTCTACCGTATATTATCCTCTATCCTATCCTATCCTCTACCCTATCCTATCCTCTATCCTATCCTATCCTCTATCCTATCCAATCCTATATCGTATCCTCTATCCTATCCTATCCTCTATCCTATCCTATTCTCTATCCTATCCTATCCTGTATCCTATCCTACCCTCTATCGTATCCTATCCTCTATCCTATCCTATCCTCTATCCTATCCTATCCTCTATCCTATCCTATCCTCTTTCCTTTAATATCATCTATCCTATCCTATTCTCTATCCTATCCAATCCCCTATGCTATCCAATCCCCTATCCTATCATCTATCCTATCCTAACCTCTATCCTATCCTATTCTGTATCCTATCCTCTATCCTATCCAATCCCCTATCCTTTCCTATATTCGATCCTCTCCTCTATAATATCGTATCCTCTATCATATCCTATACTCTTTCCTATAATATCATCTATCCTATGCTATTCTCTATCCTATCCAATCCCCTATCCTATCCTCTATCCTATCCTATCCTCTATCCTATCCTATCCTCTATCCTATCCTATCCTCTATCCTATCCAAACCCCTATCCGATCCTCTATCCTATCCTATCCTATATCCTATCATATCCTCAATCCTATCGTATCCGCTATCCTATCCTATTCTCTATCCTATCCAATCCCTTATCCTATTCTCTATCCTATCCTATCCTCTATCCTATCCAATCCTCTGTCCTATCCGATCCTCTATCCTACCCTATCCTCTATCCTATCCTATCCTCTACCCTATCCTCTTCTCTGTAATATCCTCTATCCTATCGTATCATCTATCCTATCCAATCCTCTGTCCTATCCGATCCTCTATCCTATCCTATCCTCTACAATATCGTATCCTCTATAATATCGTATCCTCTATCATATACTATCCTCTTTCCTTTAATATCATCTGTCCTATCCTATTCTCTATCCTAACCTATCCTATTCTCTATCGTATCCTATCCTGTGTCCTATCCAATCCTATATCCTATATCCTCTATCCTATCCTATCCTCAATCCTATCGTATCCGCTATCCTATCCTATCCTCTATCCTATCCTATCCTCTATCCTATCCTATCCTCTATCCTATTCTCTAGCCTACCCTATCCTCTATCCTATCCAATCCTCTATCCTATCCGATCCTCTATCGTATCCTATCCTCTAGCCTATCCTATCCTCTATCCTATCCTATCGTCTATCCTATCCTATCCTCTATCCCATCCTATTCTCTATCCAATCCTATCCTATCCTCTATCGTATCCTATTCTTTATCCTATCCAATCCTATATCGTATCCTCTATCCTCTCCTATCCTCTATCCTATCCTATCCTGTATCATATCCTATCCTCTATCCTCTATCCTATCCTATCCTCTATCCTATCCTATCCTCTATCCTATCCTATCCTCTATCCTATCCTATCCTCTATCCAATCCTATCCTCTATCCTATCCTATCCTCTATCCTATCCTATCCTCTATCCTATCCTATCCTATCCTCTATCCTATCCTATCCTATCCTCTATCCTATCCTATCCTCTATCCTATCCTATCCTCTATCCCATCCTATTCTCTATCCAATCCTATCCTATCCTCTATCGTATCCTATTCTTTATCCTATCCAATCCTATATCGTATCCTCTATCCTCCCCTATCCTCTATCCTATCCTATCCTGTATCCTATCCTATCCTCTATCCTATCCTATCATCTATCCTATCCTATCCTGTATCCTATCCTATTCTCTATTATATTCACTATCCTATCGTATCCTCTATAGTATCCTATCCTATCCTCTATCCTATCCTATCCTCTATCCTATCCTATCCTCTATCCAATCCTATCCTCTATCCTATCCAATCCTCTGTCCTATCCGATCCTCTATCCTATCCTATCCTCTATCCTATCCTATCCTCTACCGTATATTATCCTCTATCCTATCCTATCCTCTACCCTATCCTATCCTCTATCCTATCCTATCCTCTATCCTATCCAATCCTATATCGTATCCTCTATCCTATCCTATCCTCTATCCTATCCTATTCTCTATCCTATCCTATCCTGTATCCTATCCTACCCTCTATCGTATCCTATCCTCTATCCTATCCTATCCTCTATCCTATCCTATTCTCTATCCTATCCTATCCTCTATCCTATCCTATCCTCTATCATATCCTATCCGCTATCCTATCCTATCCTCTAACCTATCCTATCCTCTATCCTATCCTATCCTCTATCCTATCCTATCCTCTATCCTATCCTATCCACTATCCTATCCTTTCCTCTATCCTATCCTATCCTCTATCCTATCCTATCCTCTATCCTATTCTCTATCCTATCCTATCCTCTATCCTATCCTATCCTCTATCCTATCCTATTCTCTATCCTATTATATCCTCTATCCTATTCTATCCTCTATCCTATCCTATCCTCTATCCTCTCCTATCCTCTATCATATGCTATCCTCTATCCTATCCTATCCTCTATCCTATTCTATCCTCTATCCTATCCAATCCTATATCCTATTCTCTATCCTATCCAATTCTATATCCTATTCTCCATCCTATCCTATCCTCTATCCTATCCTATAACCTATCCTATCCTCTATCCTATCCTATCCTCTATCCTATCCTATCCTATTCTCTATCCTATCCTATCCTCTACCCTATCCTATCCTCTATCCTATCCTATTCTCTATCCTATCCTATCCTGTATCATATCCTATCCTCTATCCTATCCAATCCACTATCCTATCCTATCCTCTATCCTATCCTATCCTCTATCCTATCCTATCCACTATCCTATCCTATCCTCTATCTTATCCTATCCTCTATCCTATCCTATCCTCTATCCTATCCTATCCTCTATCATATGCTATCCTCTATCCTATCCTATCCTCTATCCTATCCTATCCTCTATCCTATCCTATCCTCTACCGTATATTATCCTCTATCCTATCCTATCCTCTACCCTATCCTATCCTCTATCCTATCCTATCCTCTATCCTATCCTATCCTCTATCCTATTCTCTATCCTATCCTATCCTCTATCCTATCCTATCCTCTATCCTATCCTATCCTCTATCCAATCCTATCCTCTATCCTATCCAATCCTCTGTCCTATCCGATCCTCTATCCTATCCTATCCTCTATCCTATCCTATCCTCTACCGTATATTATCCTCTATCCTATCCTATCCTCTACCCTATCCTATCCTCTATCCTATCCTATCCTCTATCCTATCCAATCCTATATCGTATCCTCTATCCTATCCTATCCTCTATCCTATCCTATTCTCTATCCTATCCTATCCTGTATCCTATCCTACCCTCTATCGTATCCTATCCTCTATCCTATCCTATCCTCTATCCTATCCTATTCTCTATCCTATCCTATCCTCTATCCTATCCTATCCTCTATCATATCCTATCCGCTATCCTATCCTATCCTCTAACCTATCCTATCCTCTATCCTATCCTATCCTCTATCCTATCCTATCCTCTATCCTATCCTATCCACTATCCTATCCTTTCCTCTATCCTATCCTATCCTCTATCCTATCCTATCCTCTATCCTATTCTCTATCCTATCCTATCCTCTATCCTATCCTATCCTCTATCCTATCCTATTCTCTATCCTATTATATCCTCTATCCTATTCTATCCTCTATCCTATCCTATCCTCTATCCTCTCCTATCCTCTATCATATGCTATCCTCTATCCTATCCTATCTCTCTATCCTATTCTATCCTCTATCCTATCCAATCCTATATCCTATTCTCTATCCTATCCAATTCTATATCCTATTCTCCATCCTATCCTATCCTCTATCCTATCCTATAACCTATCCTATCCTCTATCCTATCCTATCCTCTATCCTATCCTATCCTATTCTCTATCCTATCCTATCCTCTACCCTATCCTATCCTCTATCGTATCCTATTCTCTATCCTATCCTATCCTGTATCATATCCTATCCTCTATCCTATCCAATCCACTATCCTATCCTATCCTCTATCCTATCCTATCCTCTATCCTATCCTATCCACTATCCTATCCTATCCTCTATCTTATCCTATCCTCTATCCTATCCTATCCTCTATCCTATCCTATCCTCTATCATATGCTATCCTCTATCCTATCCTATCCTCTATCCTATCCTATCCTCTATCCTATCCTATCCTCTACCGTATATTATCCTCTATCCTATCCTATCCTCTACCCTATCCTATCCTCTATCCTATCCTATCCTCTATCCTATCCTATCCTCTATCCTATTCTCTATCCTATCCTATCCTCTATCCTATCCTATCCTCTATCCTATCCTATTCTCTATCCTATTCTATCCTCTATCCTATTCTATTCTATCCTCTATCCTATCCTATCCTCTATCCTCTCCTATCCTCTATCATATGCTATCCTCTATCCTATCCTATCCTCTATCCTATTCTATCCTCTATCCTATCCAATCCTATATCCTATTCTCTATCCTATCCAATCCTATATCCTATTCTCCATCCTATCCTATCCTCTATCCTATCCTATAACCTATCCTATCCTCTATCCTATCCTATCCTCTATCCTATCCTATCCTATTCTTTATCCTATCCTATCCTCTACCCTATCCTATCCTCTATCCTAACCTATTCTCTATCCTATCCTATCCTGTATCATATCCTATCCTCTAACCTATCCAATCCACTATCCTATCCTATCCTCTATCCTATCCTATCCTCTATCCTATCCTATCCACTATCCTATCCTATCCTCTATCTTATCCTATCCTCTATCCTATCCTATCCTCTATCCTATCCTATCCTCTATCATATGCTATCCTCTATCCTATCCTATCCTCTATCCTATCCTATCCTCTATCCTATCCTATCCTCTACCGTATATTATCCTCTATCCTATCCTATCCTCTACCCTATCCTATCCTCTATCCTATCCTATCCTCTATCCTATCCAATCCTATATCCTATTCTCCATCCTATCCTATCCTCTATCCTATCCTATCCTCTATCCTATCCTATCCTATCCTCTATCCTATCCTATCCTCTATCATATCCTATCCTCTATCCTATCCTATCCTCTATCCTATCCTATCCGCTATCCTATCCAATCCTATATCCTATTCTCTATCCTATCCTATCCTCTATCCTATCCTATCCTCTATCCTATCCTATCCTCTATCCTATCCTCCATTCTATCCAATCCTATATCCTATCCTCTATCATATCCTATCCCCTATCCTATCCTATCCTCTATCCTATCCTATCCGCTATCCTATCCAATCCTCTATCCTATCCTATCCTCTATCCTATCCTATCCTCTATCATATCCTATCTCTATCCTATCCTATCCTCTATACTATTCTATCATCTATCCTATCCAATCCTATATCCTATTTTCTATCCTATCCAATCCTATATCCTATTTTCCATCCTATCCTATCCAATCCTATATCCTATTTTCTATCCTATCCAATCCTATATCCTATTCTCCATCCTATCCTATCCTCTATCCTATCCTATCCTCTATCCTATCCTATCCTCTATCCTATCCCATCCTCTATCCTATCCTATCCTATCCTATCCTCTATCCTATCCTATCCTCTATCATATCCTATCCTCTATCCTATCCTATCCTCTATCCTATCCTATCCGCTATCCTATCCAATCCTATATCCTATTCTCTATCCTATCCTATCCTCTATCCTATCCTATCCTCTATCCTATCGTATTCTCTATCCTATCCTATCCTCTATCCTATTCTATCCTCTATCCTATCCTATCCTCTATCCTATCCTATCCTCTATCATATCCTATCCTCTATCCTATCCTATCCTCTATACTATTCTATCATCTATCCTATCCAATCCTATATCCTATTTTCTATCCTATCGAATCCTATATCCTATTCTCCATCCTATCCTATCCTCTATCCTATCCTATCCTCTATCCTATCCTATCCTATCCTCTATCCTATCCTATCCTCTATCATATCCTATCCTCTATCCTATCCTATCCTCTATCCTATCCTATCCGCTATCCTATCCAATCCTATATCCTATTCTCTATCCTATCCTATCCTCTATCCTATCCTATCCTGTATCATATCCTATCCTCTATCCTATCCAATCCACTATCCTATCCTATCCTCTATCCTATCCTATCCTCTATCCTATCCTATCCTCTATCCTATCCTCCATTCTATCCAATCCTATATCCTATCCTCTATCATATCCTATCCCCTATCCTATCCTATCCTCTATCCTATCCTATCCGCTATCCTATCCAATCCTCTATCCTATCCTATCCTCTATCCTATCCTATCCTCTATCATATCCTATCTCTATCCTATCCTATCCTCTATACTATTCTATCATCTATCCTATCCAATCCTATATCCTATTTTCTATCCTATCCAATCCTATATCCTATTCTCCATCCTATCCTATCCAATCCTATATCCTATTTTCTATCCTATCCAATCCTATATCCTATTCTCCATCCTATCCTATCCTCTATCCTATCCTATCCTCTATCCTATCCTATCCTCTATCCTATCCCATCCTCTATCCTATCCTATCCTATCCTATCCTCTATCCTATCCTATCCTCTATCATATCCTATCCTCTATCCTATCCTATCCTCTATCCTATCCTATCCGCTATCCTATCCAATCCTATATCCTATTCTCTATCCTATCCTATCCTCTATCCTATCCTATCCTCTATCCTATCGTATTCTCTATCCTATCCATCCTCTATCCTATTCTATCCTCTATCCAATCCTATCCTCTATCCTATCCTATCCTCTATCATATCCTATCCTCTATCCTATCCTATCCTCTATCCTATTCTATCCTCTATCCTATCCAATCGTATATCCTATTCTCTATCCTATCCTATCCTCTATCCTATCCTATCCTCTATCCTATCCTATCCTCTATCCTATCCTATCCTCTATCCTATCCTATCCTATCCTCTATCCTATCCTAACCTCTATCATATCCTATCCTCTATCCTATCCTATCCTCTATCCTATCCAATCCTATATCCTATTCTCTATCCTATCCAATCCTATATCCTATTCTCCATCCTATCCTATCCTCTATCCTATCCTATAACCTATCCTATCCTCTATGCTATCCTATCCTCTATCCTATCCTATCCTATTCTCTATCCTATCCTATCCTCTACCCTATCCTATCCTCTATCCTATCCTATTCTCTATCCTATCCTATCCTGTATCATATCCTATCCTCTATCCTATCCAATCCACTATCCTATCCTATCCTCTATCCTATCCTATCCTCTATCCTATCGTATTCTCTATCCTATCCATCCTCTATCCTATCCTATCCTCTATCCTATCCTATCGTTTATCCTATCCTATCCTCTATGCTATCCTATCCTCTATCCTATCCTATCCTCTATCCTATCCTATCCTCTACCGTATATTATCCTCTATCCTATCCTATCCTCTACCCTATCCTATCCTCTATCCTATCCTATCCTCTATCCTATCCAATCCTATATCGTATCCTCTATCCTATCCTATCCTCTATCCTATCCTATTCTCTATCCTATCCTATCCTGTATCCTATCCTACCCTCTATCGTATCCTATCCTCTATCCTATCCTATCCTCTATCCTATCCTATTCTCTATCCTATCCTATCCTCTATCCTATCCTATCCTCTATCATATCCTATCCGTTATCCTATCCTATCCTCTAACCTATCCTATCCTCTATCCTATCCTCTATCCTATCCTATCCACTATCCTATCCTATCCTCTATCCTATCCTATCCTCTATCCTATCCTATCCTCTATCCTATTCTATCCTCTATCCTATCCAATCCTATATCCTATTCTCTATCCTATCCTATCCTCTATCGTATCCTATCCTCTATCGTATCCTATCCTCTATCCTATCCTATCCTCTATCCTATCCTATCCTCTATCCTATCCTATTCTCTATCCTATCCTATCCTCTATCCTATTCTGTCCTCTATCCTATCCTATCCTCTATCCTATCCTATCCTCTATCATATCCTATCCTCTATCCTATCCTATCCTCTATCCTATTCTATCCTCTATCCTATCCAATCGTATATCCTATTCTCTATCCTATCCTATCCTCTATCCTATCCTATCCTCTATCCTATCCTATCCTCTATCCTATCCTATTCTCTATCCTATCCTATCCTCTATCCTATCCTATCCTATTCTCTATCCTATCCTATCCTCTACCCTATCCTATCCTCTATCCTATCCTATTCTCTATCCTATCCTATCCTGTATCATATCCTTTCCTCTATCCTATCCAATCCACTATCCTATCCTATCCTCTATCCTATCCTATCCTCTATCCTATCCTATCCACTATCCTATCCTATCCTCTATCTTATCCTATCCTCTATCCTATCCTATCCTCTATCCTATCCTATCGTTTATCCTATCCTATCCTCTATCCTATCCTATCCACTATCCTATCCTTTCCTCTATCCTATCCTATCCTCTATCCTATCCTATCCTCTATCCTATTCTCTATCCTATCCTATCCTCTATCCTATCCTATCCTCTATCCTATCCTATTCTCTATCCTATCCTATCCTCTATCCTATTCTATCCTCTATCCTATCCTATCCTCTATCCTCTCCTATCCTCTATCATATGCTATCCTCTATCCTATCCTATCCTCTATCCTATTCTATCCTCTATCCTATCCAATCCTATATCCTATTCTCTATCCTATCCAATCCTATATCCTATTCTCCATCCTATCCTATCCTCTATCCTATCCTATAACCTATCCTATCCTCTATCCTATCCTATCCTCTATCCTATCCTATCCTATTCTCTATCCTATCCTATCCTCTACCCTATCCTATCCTCTATCCTATCCTATTCTCTATCCTATCCTATCCTGTATCATATCCTATCCTCTATCCTATCCTATCCTCTATCCTATCCTATCCACTATCCTATCCTATCCTCTATCTTATCCTATCCTCTATCCTATCCTATCCTCTATCCTATCCTATCCTCTATCATATGCTATCCTCTATCCTATCCTATCCTCTATCCTATCCTATCCCCTATCCTATCCTATCCTCTATCCTATCCTATCCGCTATCCTATCCAATCCTCTATCCTATCCTATCCTCTATCCTATCCTATCCTCTATCATATCCTATCTCTATCCTATCCTATCCTCTATACTATTCTATCATCTATCCTATCCAATCCTATATCCTATTTTCTATCCTATCCAATCCTATATCCTATTCTCCATCCTATCCTATCCAATCCTATATCCTATTTTCTATCCTATCCAATCCTATATCCTATTCTCCATCCTATCCTATCCTCTATCCTATCCTATCCTCTATCCTATCCTATCCTCTATCCTATCCCATCCTCTATCCTATCCTATCCTATCCTATCCTCTATCCTATCCTATCCTCTATCATATCCTATCCTCTATCCTATCCTATCCTCTATCCTATCCTATCCGCTATCCTATCCAATCCTATATCCTATTCTCTATCCTATCCTATCCTCTATCCTATCCTATCCTCTATCCTATCGTATTCTCTATCCTATCCTATCCTCTATCCTATTCTATCCTCTATCCTATCCTATCCTCTATCCTATCCTATCCTCTATCATATCCTATCCTCTATCCTATCCTATCCTCTATCCTATTCTATCCTCTATCCTATCCAATCGTATATCCTATTCTCTATCCTATCCTATCCTCTATCCTATCCTATCCTCTATCCTATCCTATCCTCTATCCTATCCTATCCTCTATCCTATCCTATCCTCTATCCTATCCTATCCTATCCTCTATCCTATCCTAACCTCTATCATATCCTATCCTCTATCCTATCCTATCCTCTATCCTATCCAATCCTATATCCTATTCTCTATCCTATCCAATCCTATATCCTATTCTCCACCCTATGCTATCCTCTATCCTATCCTATAACCTATCCTATCCTCTATGCTATCCTATCCTCTATCCTATCCTATCCTATTCTCTATCCTATCCTATCCTCTACCCTATCCTATCCTCTATCCTATCCTATTCTCTATCCTATCCTGTATCATATCCTATCCTCTATCCTATCCAATCCACTATCCTATCCTATCCTCTATCCTATCCTATCCTCTATCCTATCCTATCCACTATCCTATCCTATCCTCTATCTTATCCTATCCTCTATCCTATCCTATCCTCTATCCTATCCTATCCTCTATCCTATCCTATCCTCTACCGTATATTATCCTCTATCCTATCCTATCCTCTACCCTATCCTATCCTCTATCCTATCCTATCCTCTATCCTATCCAATCCTATATCGTAGCCTCTATCCTATCCTATCCTCTATCCTATCCTATTCTCTATCCTATCCTATCCTGTATCCTATCCTACCCTCTATCGTATCCTATCCTCTATCCTATCCTATCCTCTATCCTATCCTATTCTCTATCCTATCCTATCCTCTATCCTATCCTATCCTCTATCATATCCTATCCGCTATCCTATCCTATCCTCTAACCTATCCTATCCTCTATCCTATCCTATCCTCTATCCTATCCTATCCTATCCTCTATCCTATCCTATCCACTATCCTATCCTATCCTCTATCTTATCCTATCCTCTATCCTATCGTATCCTCTATCCTATCCTATCGTTTATCCTATCCTATCCTCTATCCTATCCTATCCTCTATCCTATCCTATCCTCTATCCTATCCTATCCTCTATCCTATCCTATCCTCTATCCTATCCTATCCTCTATCCTATCCTATCCTCTACCGTATATTATCCTCTATCCTATCCTATCCTCTACCCTATCCTATCCTCTATCCTATCCTATCCTCTATCCTATCCACTATCCTATCCTTTCCTCTATCCTATCCTATCCTCTATCCTATCCTATCCTCTATCCTATTCTCTATCCTATCCTATCCTCTATCCTATCCTATCCTCTATCCTATCCTATTCTCTATCCTATCCTATCCTCTATCCTATTCTATCCTCTATCCTATCCTATCCTCTATCCTCTCCTATCCTCTATCATATGCTATCCTCTATCCTATCCTATCCTCTATCCTATTCTATCCTCTATCCTATCCAATCCTATATCCTATTCTCTATCCTATCCAATCCTATATCCTATTCTCCATCCTATCCTATCCTCTATCCTATCCTATAACCTATCCTATCCTCTATCCTATCCTATCCTCTATCCTATCCTATCCTATTCTCTATCCTATCCTATCCTCTACCCTATCCTATCCTCTATCCTATCCTATTCTCTATCCTATCCTATCCTGTATCATATCCTATCCTCTATCCTATCCTATCCTCTATCCTATCCTATCCACTATCCTATCCTATCCTCTATCTTATCCTATCCTCTATCCTATCCTATCCTCTATCCTATCCTATCCTCTATCATATGCTATCCTCTATCCTATCCTATCCTCTATCCTATCCTATCCTCTATCCTATCCTATCCTCTACCGTATATTATCCTCTATCCTATCCTATCCTCTACCCTATCCTATCCTCTATCCTATCCTATCCTCTATCCTATCCTATCCTCTATCCTATTCTCTATCCTATCCTATCCTCTATCCTATCCTATCCTCTATCCTATCCTATTCTCTATCCTATCCTATCCTCTATCCTATTCTATCCTCTATCCTATCCTATCCTCTATCCTCTCCTATCCTCTATCATATGCTATCCTCTATCCTATCCTATCCTCTATCCTATTCTATCCTATATCCTATTCTCTATCCTATCCAATCCTATATCCTATTCTCCATCCTATCCTATCCTCTATCCTATCCTATTACCTATCCTATCCTCTATCCTATCCTATCCTCTATCCTATCCTATCCTATTCTCTATCCTATCCTATCCTCTACCCTATCCTATCCTCTATCCTATCCTATTCTCTATCCTATCCTATCCTGTATCATATCCTATCCTCTATCCTATCCTATCCTCTATCCTATCCTATCCACTATCCTATCCTATCCTCTATCTTATCCTATCCTCTATCCTATCCTATCCTCTATCCTATCCTATCCTCTATCATATGCTATCCTCTATCCTATCCTATCCTCTATCCTATCCTATCCTCTATCCTATCCTATCCTCTACCGTATATTATCCTCTATCCTATCCTATCCTCTACCCTATCCTATCCTCTATCCTATCCTATCCTCTATCCTATCCTATCCTCTATCCTATTCTCTATCCTATCCTATCCTCTACCCTATCCTATCCTCTATCCTATCCTATCCTCTATCCTATCCAATCCTATATCGTAGCCTCTATCCTATCCTATCCTCTATCCTATCCTATTCTCTATCCTATCCTATCCTGTATCCTATCCTTTCCTCTATCCTATCCTATCCTCTATCCTATCCTATCCTCTATCCTATTCTCTATCCTATCCTATCCTCTATCCTATCCTATCCTCTATCCTATCCTATTCTCTATCCTATCCTATCCTCTATCCTATTCTATCCTCTATCCTATCCTATCCTCTATCCTCTCCTATCCTCTATCATATGCTATCCTCTATCCTATCCTATCCTCTATCCTATTCTATCCTCTATCCTATCCAATCCTATATCCTATTCTCTATCCTATCCAATCCTATATCCTATTCTCCATCCTATCCTATCCTCTATCCTATCCTATAACCTATCCTATCCTCTATCCTATCCTATCCTCTATCCTATCCTATCCTATTCTCTATCCTATCCTATCCTCTACCCTATCCTATCCTCTATCCTAT
Organism: Halictus rubicundus; assembly: GCF_050948215.1. NCBI lineage: Eukaryota > Metazoa > Arthropoda > Insecta > Hymenoptera > Halictidae > Halictus > Halictus rubicundus. Next base: position 243,203 of record NW_027488878.1, read on the forward strand.
CCTATTCTCTATCCTATCCTATCCTGTATCATATCCTATCCTCTATCCTATCCTATCCTCTATCCTATCCTATCCACTATCCTATCCTATCCTCTATCTTATCCTATCCTCTATCCTATCCTATCCTCTATCCTATCCTATCCTCTATCATATGCTATCCTCTATCCTATCCTATCCTCTATCCTATCCTATCCTCTATCCTATCCTATCCTCTACCGTATATTATCCTCTATCCTATCCTATCCTCTACCCTATCCTATCCTCTATCCTATCCTATCCTCTATCCTATCCTATCCTCTATCCTATTCTCTATCCTATCCTATCCTCTATCCTATCCTATCCTCTATCCTATCCTATTCTCTATCCTATCCTATCCTCTATCCTATTCTATCCTCTATCCTATCCTATCCTCTATCCTCTCCTATCCTCTATCATATGCTATCCTCTATCCTATCCTATCCTCTATCCTATTCTATCCTCTATCCTATCCAATCCTATATCCTATTCTCTATCCTATCCAATCCTATATCCTATTCTCCATCCTATCCTATCCTCTATCCTATCCTATAACCTATCCTATCCTCTATCCTATCCTATCCTCTATCCTATCCTATCCTATTCTCTATCCTATCCTATCCTCTACCCTATCCTATCCTCTATCCTATCCTATTCTCTATCCTATCCTATCCTGTATCATATCCTATCCTCTATCCTATCCAATCCACTATCCTATCCTATCCTCTATCCTATCCTATCCTCTATCCTATCCTATCCACTATCCTATCCTATCCTCTATCTTATCCTATCCTCTATCCTATCCTATCCTCTATCCTATCCTATCCTCTATCATATGCTATCCTCTATCCTATCCTATCCTCTATCCTATCCTATCCTCTATCCTATCCTATCCTCTATCCTATCCTATCCTCTACCGTATATTATCCTCTATCCTATCCTATCCTCTACCCTATCCTATCCTCTATCGTATCCTATCCTCTATCCTATCCTATTTTTTTTTTTTTTTTTTTTTTTTTTTTTTTTTTTTTTTTTTTTTCCGAGGAGGTAATCACTATTACGGATACCCGACCCCTCCCGGGGGGGAGTGGGCCGGGTTATGTGGGACTCCTCGGCTGGTGGGTGCAATGCCGAGTATACCCACTAACTCCTCCCCGTCCGTCCCTAGGCTCCTGGGGGCACCCGTGGTCCGCGCGCGCATGTCTATCCGGTGTGCCCCCGCCTTAGCATTCCTCCCTGGGTGGGGGACGCGGCCTCCACCCTATCCTACTCTATCCGAAGGCGCCACGCAACGGACGACGTGAAGCCTTCCCCCCCATTTAGGCCGCCCGATGGACGTCCGGGCCCCCGCCCAAGACGTCCGACGGCCTCCGGGGACGCCATTGGCAACCGAGTATAAGGAGACCGTCGGTCCCCCGCCTCGAGATCACCAAGGGCGCCCCCGCCCGCGTTAAGGACGCCGCAACGGAGGCACGCCCCCGGGGCGTGCCCTGCGTCTCCTTCTCCCACCCCTTCGGCCGGGATCGTGATTTCGCTCACGACCCCGTTCCGCAGCCTCCTTCTGCAGCATTACCTGCTCACAGAAGGAGGCGAACCCTCTCCACGCCCCCTCGCCGCCCGCTGCCGCCGAGACGACAGCCGGAAGCGAGAGGTCATGGCCCACTGCGCGCCGCAGAGCACGGCGCTCACCCGCCCACGCTGGACACTCCTCCAGAGTGTGCTGCGCCGTGTCCCGCGACTCGCCGCAGTGGTGACACGCCTCCTCGGCCTCCCGCCCGATGCGACACAGGTACACACCGAAGCAACCGTGCCCGGTCATCACCTGCGTCACTCGGTAGGAGACCCTATGCCCCATCCATCCCCTGTTCCACCGGTCGAACACGGGGAGGATGGCCCGAACGGCCCGCCTCCCTCCTTCCTCCGTCCCGTGAAGGCTTTCGCGCCATTCCCGGGCGGCGGCCCGCCGAGCGCGGCCCCTGTACTCCGCCACATCGAGCGCCACCCGATCCGGAGCCATCCCCCTCCGCTGGAGGTCCCTGGCGTACCCGTGTACGTCCGACAACACGCGGGCCTCCAGCTCGAGGGGGATAAGCCCCGACATCACCATCGCCGTCGCGTAAGAGATGGTGCGATACCCCCGCACGATGCCAATGGCCAGCCTGCGCTCGATTCGGCGCAGCAGTGCTCGCACACCGCTACGCCCCCCGGCCAAGACATCGTACGCCCACACAGGGGCTCCGTACAGGACTAAAACCCGCACCACCACCGCGAACAGGCGACGCACCCGTCCACAGGGTCCCCCGAGATTCGGGAGAAGACGACCGAGCGCAGCGGTCGCCCTCTCCGCCCGGGGCACTAGCGACTCGATGTGGCGGCAGAAACGCCACAGGCCGTCGAGCTCGAGTCCCAGGTACCGCATCTGGAACCCGACCTCGACCGCTCCCCCCCCCACGGCGATCCAGCACTGGGGAGGCGCCGCCAGCCGGGCCCGGTGGTAAAACCACATGGCCCTGGTCTTAGCGACGGACACCTCTAGGCCCAGAGACCGGATCGCGCGTACCGCGCGCCACGCGCCGCGCTCCGCCAGGCAGACGGCCTCCTTCGTATACCTCCCGGTGGCAAGCACCAACGTGTCGTCGGCGTAACACGTTAGGCTGACACCGGGAGGCATCCCCTCCCGCAGGACGCTGTCGTACGCGAGGTTCCACAGCAACGGGCCCAACACCGAGCCCTGTGGAACCCCCCGCACGACGCTCCTGCGAATCATCCCGTACCGGCCAGGATATTCTATGCTCCTGTCGGAGAGATAGTCCCCGATCACCCTCCTAAGGTACGGAGGCACCTGGTGGAAGACCAGGGCCTCCGAAATTCTATCCCAGGGGACGGTGTTGAACGCGTTGGCGATATCCAAGGAGATCGCCAACGCAACACCGCCCCCCTCCGTACAGGCCCCCGAGAGAGCCCTCACCCGCCGAATTGCGTCGACGGTGGAGAGACCCCCCCGGAAGCCGAACTGCGCCTCGCTCAGATCGGGGACCCCTCCCCCCGACAGGTGCCGGACGAGGCGTCCAACGAGAACGCGCTCGAACAACTTCCCCGCCTCGTCCAGCAAGCAAATTGGCCGGTACCCGGAGGGCGAGTCCCGGGACTTGCCCGCCTTTGGAAGGAGGACCAGCCTGCCTGACTTCCATAGTGGGGGGAACACTCCCTCCCTCAGACAACTGTTGAACAGCCGCCTGAGTTCGGGAGCGAGCCCCCCCTCCAATGCCAAGACCAACGCGCGGCCCGACACCCCGTCAGGACCCGGGGCCTTGCGGCCCACCCGACGGGCCCTGGTCACCGCCTCCCCGAGCTCGCCGGCTGACACCTCCCACTCCGCGGACCAGGAGAGAGGCTCCTGGCCCGGATGGAGGCGGTGTCGCTGTCCCCCCTCACGCGGGAAGAGAGACGTCACCACCTCCTCGAGTAAGGGAGGGTCCATCGATTCCGTCAGTGGGGGGGCCCACGCGCGCAGCTTGCTCATTACAAGCTTATACGGGCGCCCCCACGGATCCGCGTCCACCGTGCCGACGAGCTCCGACCACGCGTCCGCCCTGGCCCTCGCGATGGCCCTCCGGAGAGTCCCGAGCGCGGCTCGGTACTCCCCGTGGAGCCTCGCCTCCTCGTCGTCGCGCCTCCTGCGCGCTCGGCCATACTGGCGCCGCGCGGCATTGCAGGCACGCCGAAGCTCTGCAATGCCCGCGGACCACCAGTATGCCGCCCTTCTATGGTCGGACCGGCTCCGGGGCACCGCGGTGTCGCACACCGCCGTCATCACCTCCCGGAGCCGCTCCGCCCCGCGCGCCGGTGCCCCCCCAGCCGGCTGGGGCCCCCCCCACGTTACCGCGGCGACAGCGGCCCGGAACAGGTCCTCGTCCGCCCTGCTCCACGCCCATCGCGGCCGTCGGTCCACCTGGCCGTGCCGGGAATCCCGCGCGTAGAGGGCGGCGGGCCACACGTCCATGACTATGGGCGTGTGGTCAGAGGCCAGCTCTAGTTCTTCCGCCACCCTCCATCCCGACACTCGGCGCACGGCCGACGGCGTCCCCCATGTCAGATCGACAATAGAGACACCCTGCGGCCGCACGCACGTCGGCGTGGATCCCCGGTTAATCAACCGGAGATCCAGGCCGGACGCCCAGGTTAACACCTCGCTTCCCCTAGTGGTCGTCCTGGGACTCCCCCACGATACCGCGTGGGCATTGAAGTCTCCCAGGACGAGAACCGGACGGGCGCTGCACCGCGCGATGCAGCTACTCAGCCCGCCCAGGAACCCCCGAAAATGATCGAGGCCACGGCTCGGCGAGATATAAACTCCGACGACCGCGATGTCCCCCCACCGCACCGCCACGAATCCCTCGCCTCTCTCCAGAAGGGAGATCGACGGGGACCCGCGGCGGCCCTCCGCCACTATGGCGACGGAGCCGGCCTCGTCCCCCACCCAGAAGGGGTGATCGGGAACGGAGTACGGCTCCGCCGCCACTGCCAACCCAGTCCCCCGCTCGCGCACGGCCTGGACAAACAAGTCCTGGGCCGCACGCGAGTGGTTGAGGTTCGCCTGCAGAACCGGAATAGGCCTGAAAACAGCCTACCCTGACATTTGCTCTGCAGGCTCCCCCCCCTGGGGGGACTGGGCCCCCGGTGTAGTCGGCTGCTGCTGCGCGGGTGCAGCCGCCGACTTTTCCCCTCTTCCCTTCACCGCCGCGCGACCCCTCCTCGGAGCCGGGGCACACGCTTTGGCCCCGAACCTGTGGTTCGAGGGCCTCCCCAGATCCGCGCAGAGCGGGCATCTGGGGGCAGCCCCACAGGCCGAGGCGCGGTGCTCGGTCGCACCGCACCGATAGCACCTCGCGCTCCTGTCGACCGTGCTTTTACAGGTCGACCGCGTGTGCCCCGTCTCCAAGCAGCGGAAGCACTGAAGGGGTCGCTCCCTCAGTGCCTCCACCCGCGCCGAGGACCAGCCGACCAGCAGCCGGCCCCCCGCCACCACCTTCCTGACGGCCGCGAGGGGGCCCTGGGCCCAACAGGAGCCCAGCACCCGCTCAGAGGCGGACCTCCGGATCTCTCCGACCCGGAACTCGGCCTCCGAGCACCCCCCCGCAGCCGCAAGTGCCGCCGCGACCTCCCTTGCGCTAACCGAGTCGTCCAGGCCAGCGACGCGCAACTCGCCTCGCTTGACGGCCTGGACGACTTTAACCCCAGTCCCTTGTAAGGCCTCAGAGACCCTCGTGGAGAGGGCCCGTGCCTTCTCTTGGCCCTCCGGGCCCTTTACCTCCAGGAGGATCCCCCCCGTCTTGGTCCTCCTGGGGAGCACCCCCGACTCAATCCCCAGCGCCTTGAGGTCTATTGCCTCTCTGGCCCTGGCGATCACTCCCGCGTAGGTGAGCTTACAGCTCTCGGGGATCGTGATCGCCACGGCCCCGGACTTGGGGGCGCGCCCCAGGGCAACAACCCTCCCACTTGACGGCTTCGCCGTGATCGCGCCGGCCCCCTTTCGCGTGCCGACCGCCGAACCCCCGGCCGCCGTCCTCCGTTTCGCCGAAGCAGCGGCCGCCGACTCGGCGGCGAGGGCTATGGCCGCCCTCTCCTCCGCCGCTGCCCGCCTCCTCTCCGCCTTCCTCGCGGACCTCGACTTCGCCACCGACCAGGAGGCTGGGTCGACCGGCGGCGGGATGTCCACGGGTGGCACCACCCCGGCGCTGGACACCACCACCGGCCCAGTCCTCCCGGTTTCGACCACCGCCGGCGGAGAAGCCACCGGCGGGGCATCGCGCGTCCCTCCCCCCCTGCCCTGGAGAGCCGGAACCATCCCGGCCAGGATTGCCCGGAAACGATTCTCCATTCTCGTTTCCAGCTCGGCATTCCTGGCCGCCACCATCGCGTCGACGCGGAGGAGAAGGGCTTGAGGGTCCAGTACCCCCGCCCCCTCCGCCGCCCGCGTCGCCGCTTCCGCCGCCGGTCCCGTCCCCGCGGTCCCGCCTGAGGAGGCGGAGGGTACCGCCCCAGGGGCCGTCTTTCCCGCGACCGCCCGCTTCTCCGCCCCCGCGACGCGAAGCCTCGCCCGGAGGTCCTGTACCTCCTTGGCGAGGGCCTCGGTCTGTTGGCGGAGACGGGCGACCTCCTGGCTATTGCCCCACGCCGTGCCAGTGTATGCCCGCTGCACCAGCGTAGTGCAATAGG